>NW_008652200.1:0-33152 GCF_000695815.1 Acanthisitta chloris | reverse complement strand
GTTCAAATGGTAATAGATGGCTGTTGTATTTTCTATTTTGTCCTCCTTCACTTTACTTGGATAAACTAATAGGAAGTTATCTAGACATATGTATACAGACTTACATTTATAAATACAGGTCTGTAAAAGATGTTAGCAGTGAGATAAATCTGTTTAGTGGAGATGATGTACATAGGTGTAGGTTCACCAAAGACAAACCTGTACTTCCACAGAGTAAAGGATAATAAAATGAATCCATAAAAAAATCATCAAAATATAAAATAAAGTGTGTAATGTAGTCATTTTGTACTTACACATAAACTGCAGTTTCTAGTTAAATCTTTCCTTGTCTGTAATCACATACTTAAAATTCAGTTATTCAGTTGCAAGTTTTCATACTCTTGCACAGTGCTGATCGCTTCTTCACTAGTATTTTCCTCTTTAGTCCTTCAACCCTGCTTGACAATTTATTTTTGACACACTGTGATTTCTCGCTTTTTGCTGTGTGAGAAGTACAACTTTCTTGAACCTACCAGGCAGGTTGTTGGATGTTTCTTTATGCCTTTGACTCAAGTGACCTTACAGGCTCTGCATTTCAGTGTTACCTAAGAGAACACCTTTTTTCCCCCTGTGCAATTGTTCTGTGTGTCATTCAGTGTTTGAATCATCTGCCCTTTAAGTAATGCAATTCCTCCTGTCTATTGTTTGCACTCTCCATTTCCTGCTAAGCTCTCTTCAGTAAGCAAACTACTTTCTTTAGCTCCTTCTGTAATAACTTCATACTGTAGAGAACTGAGAACATGAATTCCCTTTAACTAAAAATTTCATTTTTCTTTCAAATGGGTTTCTTACATTCCTTCGGTATATTTTGAAAACTGTAGTTGTGCCAACAGGTATGACAGCACATATTTTAGTCATCTCATGGGTAACAACTCATCATTACAGAACACCCGTGGATCAGTTTTCCCCCACCATCGTGTGTGATTCTAGGCTGTTATCATGGATGCTTAGAAAGACCTGACCCACACCTCTCAGTCTAAAGAAAATTTCAGAATTTGAAGGCAGTGAAGAAAAATCAAAATGATGGCCTACTAGTTATTCTGAAGATGCCTCAGACCTTAATTATAGAACTAGAATGCCTACAGTATTTTTGCTGAAGAAATTGGTAGCTGCCATAATATCCTATTTTCACAATTTTTATGAGTCAATCAGCATTTTGTATTAAATATTATGCTTATGAAAGAGATCATTTGGTTATACAATTTTAAAGCAGATTAAGATGACTTTGGTAACTTCATTTTTTAATCTCACAGCTTTTGTAGTTTTAAATTCTGAAGCATAATTTTAATTGTATAATTTGCATTCAGTTAACTGGTGTTTAAGTTTTATATTTTGGTATCTCCATATAGCTTGAAATGAAGCTTGATTCTAGCTTTTTTTTTTTTTTTACTGTCCTACATACTATTTCATATAAAATGAAAGTGGTTTTATCATGGAATCTGAGAATAGTTTGTGTTAGAAGGGACCTTTATAGATCATCTAGTCCAACCCCTCTGCCATGCGCAGAGACATCTTTAATATTTTCATAGATCAGATTGTTTAAAGCTCTGTCCAACCTCACTTGGAACTTCTATTCTATTCTATTCTATTCTATTCTATTCTATTCTATTCTATTCTATTCTATTCTGGTGAATTATTATAGCTTGATTAGAAAGGACACAAAATTCTCATCGTCATATAAGTTCTTCGACAACTTTTGTGCCATAATTAACTAGCTTTACAGTGACAGTGAAATTTTCACTAGTGTACACGTTAGTATTTTACAAGGAATTATTCCAGTAACATTTCAAAAGCTAGAAGTTCACATAGCTAGTATGCCCCATGCAGTGATTATTGCATGGATGAAATTGTTGTTACCTGGAGAAGATGATACCATTCTGGTAATTGTGGTAGTTGGAGAATTTCCACTGAGCCTGTTAGGACTGGATGTTTTAAAGGGCCAAACTTGGCATCATAATTTGGGATGGGATTCATCTTTTGAAACCCCAGCCCTACAGATTAGGCTATTGAAAATGGCCCTGCTGCTCCATCCTTCAAAGGTAGCAAACATTAAGCCCTACCCCTTGCCTTTGAGAGTATGAAAAGGAATTACTCCTGTTTTGGAGGACTTGAAAACAAGAGAAATTGTAGTTCCCATTCACTTGACTTTCTATTCCCTGGTGTGGCTGGTTTGGAAACCAAATTGTAAATTGAGGTTTACTGTATGTTACTGCTAGCTCAATGCAAACACTGATCCTTTAAGAGTGGCAGTACCACTCACAGATACTATCCAGGAAGAAGCTCGCATGATTATGGCAGCCATTGATGTTAAGGATGTTTATCACGGTTTCCTTACAGACCAAAGATCAAGCGTGCTTTGCCTTTACCTGGGGAGGTAAGAAGTATATCTTCATACAACTTCCCTAGGTATATAAACATTCCCCTAGTTCATCATGCTTTGGCACAAGAATTGGAAGTGGGCCCTAAGGGTAAAGAAGCTAAGGCATACCAGTATATTGATGACACACTTGTGGGAAAATTATATAGAAGAGGTGCAGATCACTCAAAATAATATTCTTAGAGTTTCAACAGGCCTTGAGGTTGTTGGGGTTTTTTTGAGAAAACATATCCCCAGACATCTCTATTATTGCTAGACCTCTTTCATAAGGGGGAAGTATGGGAGTTGCCACCACTGCATGAAGCAGTATTGTAATTGTTGATTTTTGAAGCAACTAACAATCAGGCTTTGGGGCCCATCTGCCTGACAGACCCAGTTCAAATTGAATGGGGGTTTGTCCAATCTGGTTTGTCAATACATATGTGGCAAAAGGCACCCATACATTTTGTTTCCTGCAGCTTCAAAGACACTGAGAAACAGTATACCATGTGGGAAAAAGGGGGTTTTATAGTCAGTTTAGCCTTGCAAGAAGTACAACACGTAGTGTGTAAACAGCCAGTAATTATCAGGGATCCTTTTAAGGTAACCAAGACCATCCTTGCTGGAGCACATTCCCCTGGTGGGGTGGCCCAAAAAGTCTCTATTAGGAAATGGTATGCACAAATGCAACATTATTGCAGTATCTTTTCAGTATCAGAAAGAGAAGACAAAATGCTAGCCATACAAGACCAGATGACTTCTGGATGGGAAGCCAACAAGCCACTGCCCCCCGTGGTGCAAGTCACTCCCATATTTTCTAAAAAGCTGCCAAGCATGTGGTTCACAGATGCCTCTTCCAGGCAGCAAGGTCATACCTGGAAATATTTACCAATTACCTTAAAAGCAGAAGCCAAAGAACAGATACTTACAGAAGGGGAAGGTAGTTCCCAAGCAGGGGAATTAGTAGCCATGTGGAGTGTTTTCCAGCAAGATCTGTCCATCTTGTTTACATCTATACTGACTTTGCTGTTTTTAAGGGCTGTACTGAATGGGTCCCATTTTGGGAGCAAAATGGATTGGAAATAAACAGGATACCCATTTGGCAAAAGGAGAAATGGCAAGATATCCTAACCATCACCCGACAGGGAAATTTTGCTGTCATATGTGTCTCACCAAGCCAATGAGAGCTTAGCCAGCCAGAGAAATAATAGAGCAGACAAGCTGGCTAGAATAACTGTTTTGTATAGCAGTCAGATAGAAGAAAGCTGAGTTTGCTTTCTGGAATGGTTGCATGTGAAAAGGAAACACACTGGGATATAACTGACATATAACAAGAAGCCCAAGCAAGGTGCTGGTCAGTCCCACATGAAAATTGCCAAAGCTGCACTTTGACCTGCAAGTTATGTCTCATCCGTTTAGAAAAACACCCAATGGAAAACCCATTCATCTGAGGCATGGAAAAGATTTGTGGGAAGTCTGGCAGGTATATTATACTGGACCATTCAGGAAATTGGAAGGAGAGCAACATGCATTAGTAGGCACAGAAATAATATCAGGGTTGAGTCAATCCGAAGCACTTACCCGAGCTACTGGGGAAAATATTGTAAAAGCACTGAAGGACTGTCCAGTCTGATAACAGGTCCAATTTCACAGCCAAAACCATGCAGGAGCAGGCTGTAGAAGAAAGAATTGTATCTATGTTCCACATTATTCCCAAGCAAATAGGTAGTGGAAAGGACCAACAGGTTGCTTACTGTTTCCTGAAACCCCAGGAGCCTGACTGGCCTGAAACATAAGGAATATTATAGCCCAAATAAACAATTGATGGGGAATGAATGACTGCCCCCAAATTACAGCCTTCTGCCATAAGGCCCTAATCATCTTGCCTGCCTCCACAGGTCTGGATGACCCAACTAACCTGTCCCAATTCCCAGGCCAACCTGTGTTGGTTGAGCTTCCCACCATTGGGAAAGTACCCTTAGTTTTGGACATTCTCATAAATAAGTATACCTTGAAGGCGAGCAATGCTCATGGAAAGGAGAACAGAATCCACACATCCTGTATTGTCCCATCATTTTAACCCATTTCCCAATTCAATATCAAGAACACTGTTTTGTCTGTTCCTGCAGATATACCAAGTTGAATACAAATGGCCTGAAATGAAGATCTCAAGATAGATTCTTCTGCTAAGTATTGGATGGAGCATCTTAAGGAAAGATTTTGGAGAAGTGAGAGTGTAGAAACCCAGCCATAAGCATATTCTGCCTCATATATTCTGACTGTGATGACAGGTAAGATGTGGTCAGAGCAGAGAGTCCTGCAGATGTGAGGCAGTGCTGTTCTGAGCCAACTTCCTGTTTCACCTGGAGAGTGGCTCAGCTCCTTACCCTCACCCCTCCACAACCCTCTTACTGGAGGAGGGCTCAGAGGGCTGCTGTGCACATGTGAATGGAACAGCAGGAAAAATCTAGTTTACATAAGAAGCATGAACCAGGTTACCTGTAAAAGGGAGCAGATTAGGCTCCCTTGCTCTTTTTTTTTCAAGTTCTCTCCCTCCTCTGTTTGTCTTTCATGCTCATGCTTTGCCCTAGCTCTGGCACATCCACATGGCAGGACCAACACAGGATCTAAGGACTGTGTTAACTATCTCCCGTTTTCTCTCTCTCTCTCATACTTTACACCCATACTCTTCACTGAATCCTGTTGTGGGGGTGAGGAGATTGTGAAAAGTGGTGGTGTGACTTGTGACTCAGCACCTTTGAACATTGGTGTGTTGTGATTTGTTAGCCAGCACATTTGGTTGTGCATTGTGCTTTGGGTGCCTGCACCTTTAAGAGGTTTGTTGATGGAACTGACATGTTACTGTATTGTATTGTACTGTACAAATTAAGGGCTTGTTATCCTCTGCTCTTGTAGAAGTCAACTGTATAAATTTAAGGGCTTGTTTGCTAACAGCTTTTGGGTCTTAAAACTGGGTTTGTTGCCAGAGTTATTTATGACTGTACAGTAAAATCTAAAATTTCCTGGCACATCATCCTGAGACTTTCTTCAGGCTGAACAAGAATTGATAATTAACATCACACACCCTACAAGTCGGTCTTGACAGGAAGAAACAAACTTTTTTGTGGGACTGGGAGTTCAGATTGCTTACTTGTTTAATATGACTAAATATTGGGTTTGTGGGGGAACTTGGGGCTTCTCCAGCTAGCCTTGGGCTCCAGTCACAGCCTCCCCTTTTGATCTAAGTCTTATCATCAATAAAACTTGGGATGAACCCAACCAACCCTGGGAAATTACATATCCAGGACAAGGAGATTTCTGCTTGAGATGGAATAAAAGAAAAAGGTAACTCGTTGGACTTCGTGATCAGGTTGCTCCGGGTATGGCAATTGTTCTGACAAGTTTGTCAAGAAAGTGCAAAACTGGTATTGGGAGAATGGAACAGTATGGGGGTGTGGTATAGTTTCAGTTTGAATGATGGCAACTGCCCCAGCTGGCAAGCTCAAAGTTTTGTGGATGGTGGTGCCCAGCTGCTGTGGTCTCACCTATTCCGTCTTACACATTACTTCTGGAATTGGACCCAACACTCTGTAAATCCAAATTGGATTAGTCCATTCTCAAATGGAAGTACAGCATTGAAAGGCTATTATTGTATATGTGATCATATGGCTTACCACCAGTTACCTGCCAATTGGTCCAACACCAGCCACATAGTGTACCTACAACCTCTATTCTTTTCATTATCAGGGTCCAAAGGACATGAGTTAGAGGTAAGAATTTGTGATGATTTCAGAAATAAGAAATGTTCTGTTGATACCAGTTTGACTGGAGGTATCAAGCAGGTATCTGGGAAGGATGAATGGCCCCAGAAAAGAATCAGCCAACATTATGGACCTGCAACATGGATCAATGTGAAATTATCAGTGGTGCTTGAGAACTTATTTATGATTTGAATCAAATAATATGACTGCAAACAGTTTTGGAAATTATTGACAATCAAACAGCTCATGCCTTGGACGTCTTAGCCAACTAAGACACCCAGATGCCATTTTACAGCACAGAATGATTCTCGATTACCTATTACCCAAGGAGGTTGGAGTTTGAGGGAGATTGAATGATTCTAGTTGTTGTTTACAGATTGATGACAACATAAAGTAGTACATCAAATTACTAATGGAATACAAAAATTGGCACATGTTCCAGTTTAAACACGGAAAGGCTGGAACTTTAACCACTTTTCCTGGCTCCCAGGTGTCCAATGAATAAAGGGGGGTTTCTTTTATGCTCTAAGTGGTTTTGCATATTGATGTTTCTGCTGTGTTTGCTTCCTCGTTTCATTTAATTAATGCAACATGTTTTAACCAATATGTAAACTGTAACCATGGTAACTGCTGATGGAGTTAAAAAAATTTGTGTAACATGTTGGAAATGAGAGGGACTAGAAGTACGGTTTACATAAGAAGTTCTGCTTTTAATAGAACTGGCATTTTTTCTGCTTTCCCTTTTACTCATTCTGATCGCACAACAAGAACAATGTTGAGCCATTGGGTGGTGCGAGACTCCAAGATGTCTACCGACTTTTACTCAAACTCTGAAATGTATCAGCATTGTTCCATTGTACAAGCCACAACACATGGAAAGAGGAAGTGGGCTGTTGCTGGCATTTAACATATGCTGATAAACAAGGCTAAATTACCTCCCTAACTGTTTGTGGTGTAAGGGATCTTTAAGAAATGTTTGTTTTGATATTGCTTGGCTTTGGCATCTTGTTGTGTGGCAAAAGCCTGGTTTACAACATAGCTCTTTGTATGGCAAAAGCCTGGTTTGCCACTGCTCAGCTCTTTGCTGAGCTCACAGAATAAGAATGAAAAACAGTATATCTCTAGTTATAGCTGAACAGGAGAGCAGATTCTTCCAGAAGAACAGGAAATATGGCCTATAGATGGACTGCAAGTGCGGGAAATAACAAGCCACTCCAACTGCAGCAATTTTCCCAAGAGATAACAGGACTCCATTGTCCACCACAAATCTCTAGCTGCTGTCAACTACAGCTTTCCTAGTATGAAGGAAAACAATCTCTAGCTGCACCTGGACCACACCTTCCCCAAGACATCTGCAAGGAAACATTAGTGTGCCAGTGTGTTGGGAAAGGTGAAGGTTCCGTTCGGGGAAGCAAGCGACCGACTCCGTGTGGGTGATACAGCAAGCTCCAAGCTCCATCTTTATTGTCCAACAGGCTCTTTTTTATACGTTGCAGAAGCAGGTGTACAATTATCCATCACTTTTAATTGGCTAGGCTCTAAAGATAGCATTCAGGTACTCCCCTTACTCACAGCTGCAGCTGTGAGGCTTATCTCCTGCTTTCCCAGGCTTGAGTGCATTCCTAGCTATTTTTCTTGAACCTGCTTGTTTCACCCTCAAGGATGAGTTACCCCTGCCATCTGCCATCTGCCCAGCTGAGTTACTCCCTATCTATATACAAGTTACTATCTCCAGAGCCTTGCTTGTACACTGCATTCCCAGGTGCATTCCCAGGACTGTGTCTGTATGTTCCCAGGGGACTGCGGCCTAGCTCTTTTTGGCCTTCCTCAGGATTATATCCCTGCTCTCTTAGCCATTCTCCAACACCAGTGCTGGGAATCACTGTGTCCTGACACAGCAAATCAAGGGAAATTGATTGATCAGCTTCCCAGCAAAGCCCTATAAAAAGAGGACTAGCATCCAGACACTGTGTGTGCACACACCACTGAAGACAAGATGACTACAGATCATCAGAATGCAATTGGATCCATGGTGGTGACTATCTCTGCTTTTCCACCTCAAATCTTGCCTAATTCTTCCTTTCCTGTTTCTGGCTTTCCCATCACCTTTCCCCCTCCCCTTTTATATGACCTGTAATAAAATCTTACTCACTGATGGCATTTGACTTAATTTGTGTCTTAATTCACATTGGGGGAATCAATTAAACTCTCTTGTGTCTTATTTGACCAGGACGTGTTTTTGCTATATGACCACCATGGCAAGTGCATGTGTGCTGAGAACAAGATAAAAGAGTGGACACAACGATGAAGGCACTTGACGGAGAAAGGCTGCCTCACCATGACCACCAAAGACCACCCAGCAGCAGCTAACCACGCACCCAGTTGCTTAACCAGAGGGCAGAATTGTACAAAACTGTCACGATAAATTGGAGAAAGGGGTGGAACATTCCAGAAATGGGGCAGGGCAATAACAATAAATAGTAAGTAAACTGATATTTTGGTAGAATCTTCTCCCACTGAGCAACAACTGGACCAGCGGGATGCTGCAGGACTCTTGCAACTTTCAGTACTCTCTCAGTTTCTCTTGCAACTCTGCACTCCTGCTTTTTTCCCCCCATTATTTAGGAACTATCCCTGACCTATTACTCATTAGGATTCATTTTGTCAGGGATTGTTAATGTGGAATCTAGCATGACACAGACCTCGTCTGAGTCGTTATTTCCCACAGGAATCACCGTAATCTCTCCTGCTCCTCACCAGCACTGGACACTGTTGTACTCTAGACTCCAGTAGGTGATAGAAAAAGGAATGGAAATGGGAATAAGCTTTCATCATGGTAAAGAATGTAAATTATTACCAGAGATTTTTGACAAGAGAATAATACTTGTAAAGCTTTATTAGAGGTGTGGCCAAGGTAATCATGCCAGGAGACACCTTGGAAAAATGGATCTTAAGATAGAAATTAATAGCATAAAAAATGCAAAGCAGTAAAGTACTGATGTTAGTTTACAAAATCACTAAATCACCAAATCAGTCAGGCTGAAAAAGACATCTGAGACCACCAAGCCCAACCTACACCCTAACACCACAATGTCAACTAAACCATGGCAATAAGTGCCATGTCCTTAAGCACCTCCAGGGATGATTACCCCACTACCTCCCTGGGCAGTCCATACCACTGTCTACTCACCCTTTCTGTGAAAAAAATTCTTCCTAATGTCTAACTAAACCTTCCCTAGTAGCACTTGAGACTATGTCCTCTTGTCCTGTCACTAGCTGCCTGGGAGAAGAGACTGACCCCCATCTCCTTCCAGGTAGTTGTAGAGAGTGATAAGGTCACCCCTGAGCCTGCTCTTCTCCAGGCTGAATAATCCCAGTTCCCTCAGCCTCTCCTCACAGGACTTGTGCTCCAGACCCTTCACCAGCTTTGTTGTCTTCTGGACACACTCCAGCACCTCAATGGCCTTCTTGAAGAAAAGAGCCCAGAACTGGACATGGTAGTTGAGGTGTGGCCTCACCAGTTCTGAGTACAAAGGGGTAATCCCTTCCCTAGTCCTACTGGCCACACTATTTCTGATACATCCTAGGATGCTGTTTGCCTTCTTGCCTACCTAGGCACACTTCTGGCTTAGGTGTGGCCTCACCAGTTCTGAGTACAAAGGGGTAATCCCTTCCCTAGTCCTACTGGCCACACTATTTCTGATACATCCTAGGATGCTGTTTGCCTTCTTGCCTACCTAGGCACACTTCTGGCTTATGTTCAGCTGGCTGTCAACCAGCACCCCCAGGTCCTTCTCCACTTGTCCACTTTTTAACCACCCTTCCCCAAGCTTGTAGGGCTGCATAGGCTTATTGTGCTCAAAGTGTAGGACCTGCCACTTTGTCTGGTTGAATCTCATATGGTTGGCCTCAGCCCATATATCTAGCTTGTCCAGATCCTTCTACAAAGCCTTCCTACCCTCCAGCAGATCAACACTCCCACCTAACTTGGTATCATCCACAAATTTACTAACAGTACATTTGGTCCCCTCATCCAGATCATCAATAAAGACGCTGAACAGGACTGGGCCCTATACTGAGCCCTGGGGGACACTGCTAACACCACCTGGATGCAGTACCATTCACTACTACTCTCTGGACCTGGCCATCCAGCCAATATTTAACCCATCAAAGAGTGCAGCTGTCCAAGCTAGCTGTCAGTTTTTCCAGGAATATGATGTAGGAGACTGTGTTAAAGACTTTGCTGAAGTCCAGGTAGACTAGATCCACAACCTTCCCCTCATCCACTAGGTGGGTCACCTGGTCATAAGAGGAGACTGGGTTAGTCAGGCAGGACCTGCCCTTCCTAACCCCATGCTGGCTGGGTCTGATCCTTTGGTTGTCCTGTAAGTGCTGTGATATTGCACTCAAGATAATGTGTTCCACAGCCTTGTCAGGCACTGAGGTCAAGCTGACATGTCTGTAGCCCCCCAGGTCCTCCTTCCAGCTCTTCTTGTGAATGGGCATCACATGGGCCTACCTCCAATCATCTGGGACCTCCCCAGTGAACCAGGACTGATGATAAATGATGGAGAATGGTTTAGCAAGCTCTTCCACCAGCTCTCACAGCATCCTAGGATGAATCTCATATGGTCTCATAGGCATATGAGCTTCTTAGTGGCTCAGCAGATCACTAACTACCTCTTCCTGAATTACAAGGGAATATTCCACTCCCTGGCCATGTCATATTGCATGATAATTTGCTCAGTCTTAGTGCTTGTACTTGGCAAGGGGCATGTTTCAGGAAGATTATAGAAATCCCTACTCTGATATGGTATCAGAGGAAAGAAACTAGATCAGGATCATTATAGAATCAGCAAGGAAAGCACTACATACTGAATCCAAACAATATTAAGGTTTATTCCTTCTGTTTAGAATTTGTGTTCATCCTAAGAATTCTATAAATCTGGGGAAGGAGATATTCTGGATTCTTTCAGAAAATAAGGTGTTACTATTTTTTCTACCTTAATCATGTACTTATGAATGGCATAACTACTCTCATGAATGGAGAAAAGAATCATGAATTAGTTTCATCCAGAGGAGGCATCCAACTGGAACAAATAATTCATGACATCCTGGAAGTGATTAGTACTGTTACTTTGGCCTTGCACTCAAATATTGATGTATCAGTTCAGCACATTAACCAGCTGAGTACAGGGAAGTACTACCATGGCCATAATTTCTTGGTATGTGTAGCTAGTTCCAGCTGAGCTGTCACACAGCATAGACCAAGATATCTTTGACATGGAAGGCAGACTACTTTGCTAGTTCCACTCATAAGATTAAACATAATTGGAAACATCAATTGACTTATGAGAAGGAAGCAGTTTTTAATAGCAAAGTGCTGAGACTAGCATTAGAAATGTTCTATTGCATTGCATTTGATATCTCTGACTACTTGATGCCACACACTAGAGATGTTTTTCTTTTGAGCCCACATTATGTGTCAAAGTGTTTGAAGTAATTCTGAAGTGGGAAAGTCCTGCAAAACAAGGAATTCACACAGATGTTTGAGATTTAAGTCTTACTAATTCATTTTAATAACTCCTATTTGGTTCATTGATGCTATTGTGTCTAATTGTTAAAATAGCTAAAAAGCTGCAGTCATAACTGTGCTATGTCCCAGAGGTCAAGGAATTATTTTTTCCTCTTGCTTTTAAAGAAGCTCATTAGTTTTCACTCCATCAGTCTTTTACATTATTCAAACTCACAGTTAAATACTGCATTATATGCTTGTTAGAATATTCTTTTCTATTAGGTCATGTGAGTGTTTCATATATGAAATAACATCTTAGTACATTTTTCTCTAAAATTTCTATCTCTGTTTATTAATTTAGTTGTGTCATAATTCTGGCCATTATCCTACAAACAGGAACCATATAGGTAACTTGAAAACCTTTTTAAACACATTTATGTATGTTTGAAATCACATACATCAGGATATAGTAATAATTATATATGTTCTCCTGATTAGATTATAGCAATATGACAGTTTACCAGCAGCAGACTAAGAATATCTTTCTGTTTAATGATTCAAGTGCTCTGATTTTATGTATGCTTTGCAGTGTTCTGCAGTCTGATTAGGGTTCCAAAACTGGGGACATCTATGCCATGAGTATGACACAGAAACAGGCCCATGTTAAAAAACTGCAGATTTTTTTCTGAAAATCAAAAATGATACCAGATTCCTTGTGTCCTTTCTTCCCAGCTGTGGTAATTAACTGTAGTCTTATTCATAGCAGTGTTACAACAGATAGCCTTTCTGCCAATTTACCTGGTCTGATACCTTAGGAAAATAAGAAAGTAATATGCAATAAAAAGTAAATCCGAAACCAGCCTATAGGCTTGAGCATGAATAGAAAGATCATGAATTTACTAGATTTCATGATGTGTAATTGGACCGACTTTTCACTTGACCTGTATGTTCCAAGCTGGCATAAAGAAGAGTTGTCACTGAACTGTGGTTCTGTCCATATAGAAACTACCCCAAGAAAGACAAATTTATATTTCAGCAGCATTTCAAAGCAAAGCAAGTACCCCAATCCAAAAGGTGTTCTAGCACTTCAGTACTTTTTAATGACCCCTCATACAATGACATGCAAAATAGAATTAATTTCTTTACATTCCCTCTTTTTATTACATTTATCTCTCACCTAATTGTGACAATCCCCATGCCAATAAGGTACATATGACAGCTGCTAATAGAAGATACATGGTATGGTGCTGAAAAGAAACATCCCTAAGGAAAAAGATAACCAGAGGGTCTTGATTCCTTCCTACTTAGTACTACTGATTGGTGAACAAATTTGTATTGCAATAACAATTTTGAAAAGCTATTTCAATTAACATTATCTTTGTTTGCAGCACTGTAAACACAGAACATAAATGCAGTTTTAAATGATTAGAAGCTTGCATCAGTTGTGATAGGTAGGAATATTCTGCTGCTTTTAAATCGGTAATGTTATGTTGCTTCAGCCCTCGCTATTCCTGTAATATTTTTCTGTTTTTATTTTTCTCTCTCTCCCTGCCTCTCTACCTTCCTCTCTCTGCATGTCAGCTTCTCTTTCTGACTGTCTCTCTGGCTGTGCAGTTTTTCCCCTTCTGCCCTCCTCCATGTCTCCCCTTTCTGTTTTGTTTTCTTTACTTTTCTTCCTTTTTCCTCTCTCTCCTTTCCTGTTTTTGTTTTGGTTTGTTTTGGTTTGGTTTGGCTTTGTTTGGTTTGGGTTTTTTGTTGTTTTGTTTTGTTTTTCTTAAATAAAAATCAATACTTTGATTCATCAGGTGTACTCTCTATAATAAGTGAAAACTCATTACTGGGTGAAACTTACATAATACATAATCTAAATTAAGTGTTCCAAGTTAATATAAGTGATTCTGATAATTAGTGGGAATATGTTGTGACTATGTCATACTCATTACATGAAGTAATGATCATTGGATTTGGTATGGTGAAATGGTAGAATAATTGCTAAACTTGCTGCTGACAACAATATTTAATTGTCGAATTATGGGTAATATTGAAGGATAGTGGATGTATAAGTAGCAACAAAGGAACCTAAATGTGCACAAGTCCACGGAACCTGATAAGATTCATCTGCAGGTTCTGAGGGAGCTAGCAGACAAAGTTGCTAAGCCACTATCCACAGTTTTTCAAATATAGTGGCAGTCAGGTGAAGTTCCTGATGACTGTGAAAAGGGAAATATAAACCCCATATTTAAAACAGGGAAGGCAGAAGACCCGGAGAACTACAGACCAGTCTCACCTCTGTGCCAGGCAAGATCATGGAGTACATTCTCCTAGAAGCTATGTTAAGGCACATGGAAAACAAAGAGGTGATTGGTGACAACCAACCTGGGTTCACTAATGGCAAATCATGCCTAACAAATTTGATGACATTCTATAGTGGGACTACAACATTGGTGGATAAGGGGAGAGGAACTGGCAGACATTGTTTACCTTGACTTGTGCAAAGCATTCAACACTATCCCACATGCCGTCCTTGTCCATAAATCACAGACAGATGGATTTGATGGATAGAGCACTAGGTGAATAAAGAACTGGATGGATGGTTGCATGCAGAGTTCTGGTCAACAGCTCATTGTCCACATGGAGACCAGTGATGAGTGTTGTCCCTCGGGGATAAGTGTTGGGGATCATACTGTTCAACGTCATTGCTGGTGACATGGACAGTGGGATCAAGTGCATCCTCAGCAAGTTCACTGATGACACAAAGCTGTGTGGTGCAGTCGACATACTCAGGGAAGGGAAGCCATTCAGAGGAACCTTGGCAGTGTTGAGAGATGCACAAATGCAAACCTCATGAAGTTCAACAAAGTGAAGTGATAAGCCCTTCATCTGGGTCACAGCAATCCCAGACACACCTACAGGATGAGTGAAGGATTGAGAGCAGGTCTGTGGAGAAGGACTTGGGTGTGATAGTTGATGAGACAGCAATGTGCACTTGCAGCCCAACTGCCTTCTGGGCTGCATTAAGAGATGTAACCAGGAGGTTGAGGGAGGTGATCCTACCCCTCTACCCTGCTTTTGTGAGATCTCACCCAGAATACTGCCTGCAGGTCATGAATCCCTGTAGAGGTCCTTTGAAAAACAGTTTGTTTTTCCATTGCCTATCTTTGTCAGCCTGGTCTATAACAAAGATCTTCAATTGTGAAAACTCAATAAAAACAGGATGTTCACCTTCTAACAAGAGCAAGCTACCATAGTGACAGTGGTGGACCACAACCAACTCTATGCACTTGCGCCACTGTGGGCCAACTAGCAGTAATGGCACTTAAAGGGATGACCCAATCCCATGCAAACCCCCACAGGCCTGTTTGCATGCACTGTTGGCTGGGTATATCACGCAATTATCTCATGAATACCAATGCCTACTTGTTGGACGTGCCAATACCATGGCTCCTGAGCAAGACTGCTGCAAACCTATCATAAAACACATTGCTTGGACTGTATATAAGCAGACATTCACTAGCCCTGGCAGAGGTGTCCCCACAGAAGAAGACACAGATCAATGGGACACTGCTAGATCCATGGTGGTGACTACCCTTTGCTTTCTTTAATAATCTATGTTCTTTTTCTGCCTTTCTTCTTTTCTCCTTGCTTCCCTCCTCTAAAATCAATAAAGTGAATTGTCATTTCCTTACCCACATCTGACCCCATTTGTGTCTAACTCTCACTTTGAGTGACAGATTGGGACAGTCATCAGCACAAGAAAGGTGTCGACCTGTTGGAATGAGTCCAGAAGAGGGACATAAAGTTGATAAGGGGACTACAGCACCTCCCCTATAAAGACAGGTTGAGAAAGTTGGGGCTGTTCAGCCTGGAGAAAAGAAAACTGCATGGAGACCTCATAGCACCTTTTCAATATCTGAAGGTGGCCTACAAAGGAGTCAGAGGGTTGGGGAGGGAGAGGGCTTTGAGAAACATGGTCTGGTAGAAGGTGTCCATGGTAGAGGGGTTGAGACTAGATGATCTTTAAGGTCCATTCCAACCCAAACCATTCTATGATTCTATGTTTTGAATGATTGGTCCCTGTATTGAGACGTGAGCTATGCGATTCATAACCATATGTCAGTTGGACTTTGACCTCATCATAATGACCTTTTCAACCCATTGTTTGTCCCATTTTTCATTCACCTTGCAGTTCACACACTGATATCTCAGTGCTTAAATTTGGTGATGGGGTGATATAAGGGACCTTTAAGGAACATTTGTTTCACCATCGCCTGGCTTTGTTGGCCTGTTCTGTGGCAGAAATCTGTGGTACCAAGAACTTGGTAAAAACCATGGTGGCAGTGATTAACCACAGCCAATGGAGTCTGGGCACCAGTGCAACTGTGGGTAGCAAGAGCTCTTGAGGAGAGGCCCAGTCCTAGGTGACACCCCAACAGGCCTGCTGATGTGCATAACATAACAGGGTATAGCATTCAATTGTCACATGATACTGGTACCTGCATAGCAAGCATGCAAATGCCATGGTCCCCCACCCTGGATGGGACTGTTGCACACATATTTATGCACACTGCTCTGGGATGGTATGTAAGCAGCCGTTTAATGAGCTCTGACAGAGCTTTTCCCATGTTTCTTCTTTCCTCATTTTCATTTTTCTCTTTTGATATCAATGAAATGAATTACAGTTTTGGTCACCAACATCTGACCACATTTTCATCTTGTTACAGGTATATCTGATCTTTTATTTCTCTGAGTTTCTGGATAAGGACATTCAAAACTGGCATCATGGACAGGACACCCTGAAGCAAGAGTACTGTTTCAAAACCATAATTACTTGTGTAATAAAAGGAAACTAAGCAAAGCACTATAATTATGTATGCAATAAGAAGAAACTAAGAGAGGTACCTCTCAAAGAAAGGAGTGGGATAATTGAAGCATGGTACTCCTCAAGAAGACAACATCATTTTTGTAGTAACATTAAAAAAAATCATCAAGCATTTATGAATTTGTTAGATGGTGCCAAGCCATCTCCATCTGGCTTGGAATAGGCTTAGACAAACTGGTAACTTACCAGCAATTGTAGGCAGAATTGCTGTCCTGCAGGCCAGGACAGGGATGAAAAACGGTAAAGGAAAGTCTGTGGTGTATGAAGTATTGAGTGTGGCTGTCATAGCCCCTATAAAGGAAAAAGAGCAATAACATAAGGCTGAAAACCAGATTATTGTGTCACTACAAGATTTAGTGAGAATTTTACAGTTGCTGTTAGAGGAAGAAAGAGCTGTTGCCCATATACTCCAAGAAGAGTGTTATGATGTGATTAGTGCAAGGTGCCTCTGCCCAAAATAAGGTGCAAATTAGACCATATGCCAAAGTCAATAATGTGTTAGTAACATATTAATATAATACGGATTTTACTTAACAATAAAATGTGAGGTAGAGAGATAGAGAGATATATAGGAATTTTTTTTGAGAGAGAGACAGACAGACAGAGAGAGGTGGTGTGGATCCAGTGATGTCTTGTTGGTCCTTCTTCACCCTAGACTTCTCAATGGTGGAGGTCTCAAGTTGTTCATCTGGTGGTGGGGGTCCCATGTTGTTCATCTTGGGGATACCACCTTTATACAGTTCAAATTCTGTGTATATGTGGAAGTGTACTCCTAATTTACATATGAAGTGAGGATGGGCAGGGATTTGATGGTTGCAGATACTGCCTATCTGATAACATGGGGTGATCTTTGTTTGATTGGTGATATGTGTATACAGCTTCTTTCGACCCCGGGAAATGTTAACCAGGATGTGCTAACCAGATCTTGATTCCACCAGGCCTGGAATTAGCTCAAACTCATCTCTTTTGTCCTTATCTCAAGTTGCTGCTATGGTAACTAGCATGTCTTATCTTAGGGTGAGTCCCTTTTGTGGCCTTAATGGTGTTTTACACCGGCAAGTTAGTCTTTAATTCCTCACAAGAATTCGCATGCATGGTTGATGAGAGAAGCAGAAAACAAGTTAAGAGCGGGGGCACCTAGTGAAATGGTGATTTACCCCTTTCTGAACTGGAACTTCTGCATGACAGACTTGACAAACTGCCCTTTTCATTGTGGCTGCTAATTAAAAACAAATATGTGTATTAAAGATGACTCATACCAAATAACCACAAAAGAAGTTCCATGCGTGGCTACCAAACTAGCCAGATTAAAAAGAGGAATTTTGCCAAACTCCTAAAGAATCTGAAATGGATTGCCTGAAGACTCTTTCTACCAGAGGTGACCAGATTTATTATCAGAGAAAGAAGCTAAAGGCTGTTGGGGACCTGAAGTTTTCCTAACCACTGGAGACAATTACAGTCCCTGGTTGCTCATACAATGAGCAGTTTACTGGACTGTAGGTTTAAATCTCTGGAGAGAGGATACCCCCAGCCATTACCATGATTGGTTATCAAATAGTAGAAAATGTACAAAATGCTTCCTGTTTGCAGATTATGCGCAACAGGGAACTAAAGCCTTGGCACGAGTCCCCCATTATGATGCCCATGTATCCTGAAAGGATGACCTCCTGTTTACTAGAGGTCTCCCAGAATCCCTGAGTCCACTGGGCATTCAGCATGAGGAGCAAATTACAAACCTCACTGAGGAGGAACACACTGACATTGCTTTAGAGGAAACTGTGACCTCTAATCACAACCACCAGGAATGTAAAATTTGGACTTGGAGGGAGATGTCACAGGAATTAAATAATTATGGTAGAAAATACTTTCCAATGCACTCTGAAAAAACTGATTCTAAAGCAATTATGCATGTGGAATGGAGAATGTTGGCAACCCAAATGAGACCTAAAAAGTTGGTGTTTCCTCCAGGGCAGGAAGGATGGTTAGTATGAATGAAGAACATAGAAAAAGGAGAAATAATTTGTGGATTTGGAGTTTGCAAAAAGGTATCTCAAAAACAGTAATGGAATGTCAACATGAGGACAAACCGGAATTGTTAATTAGAGGATGGCCATCAAAGGAGAAATTGGACAAAACTGTTGTCCCCACCAGACCCCCACTTTTTCAAGCATAGTAAGAACAGGAAGCAGAAAGCCCCTTCTTTATCCCCAATAGGTAAGCCATGGAAAGAAGAATGGCTATTTATCAGAAGGCTTACCAAAAATTCAAAAGGTGACTTATTCATAACCCATCTTACTGGTCCACATAAAATTTCTATAACCTATTTGATAGATACTGGTGTGCAAATGCCTGCACTCAGAATTACAGGTGGTTTAGTATGCTATGTATTCCCTTATATAAGGCAGGGCATGTTGTGGATGCTTTTGTGTATGTACAGCCTCAAATGACAGCTAAGGTGAAATATTGGTTGCTAGGGAATGAGGAAGAGGTTGAAACTTTTATGGTATTAGGAAAGTTTCCCATGAGTTTACTGGGATTAGACCTCCTGAAGGGGACATTCTGGATGTATTGGGCACCAGAAAAGCATGGGTTTATGGAAAGGAAATCCCACACCTCCATCTGCTAGGTGTCATCCCTCCCCTTCCTCCCTCTCAGGTAACCAATGTTAAGCCTTATCCCTTACCTCTAAGAGACTGGGGTGTCCCCTTTCTTTTCAACTGAGAATTTAAAAGAAAAATGAGTAGTGCTTATGGCACATTCTCATTATAATGCCCCTGTATGGAGAACCTGCAAAACAAATGGTAAGTGGAGGCTAACTGCGTACTACCAGAATCTCAATGCAAACACAGGACCCCGTAGCTGAATTGATACTGGCTACACAGGAGCATATCATTAATTTATGGCAACAATTGATGTCTAGGCTATGTTTTCAAGGTCCCCTTGCAGGACTAAGACCAGAAACATTTTACATTTATGTGGGAAGGTCAGCAGTACACCGCCACTCACCTCCCACAGGGGTTTAAGCACTCACTGACTTTGGCACACCATGCTCTGGAACAGGAATTTGCACTTGCTTCTCCTGCACCAGGAATAATAATATACTAGTATATTGACTACATTTTGGTAGCAGAAAAAGAAATTCCAGTACAACGAGATACAGAGAAGTTATTGAACCCCTGGAGCCCTTAGAATTGCAAATTCTTCATAATAAAATACAACTTCCATCCCAGGAAGTAAAGTTTCTGGGGATCTGGTGAAGAGGAGGAATGGTTTATATTGCCTCAGACATCCTCTCTTCCCTAGACCAAGTCAAAATGCCTGAAAGCAGAAAAGATCCACAGCATGCTTTAGGATCATTGGTCTTTTGGAGAAAACACATCTCAGGTTTTCTCATAATTGTGAAACCTTAATGTGATTTGTTAAGGAGAAAAAGGGGATTGGACCCACCTCAATAATGAGGCTCTGTAACTCCTAATTTTTGAAGCCACCACACATCAAGCATCGGGCCGTATATATTCCACCAATCCTGTACAAATTGATTGGGGATTTCCAGGACTGTCAGTACACTTGAGTCAAAGAGGACCTGATGGCCCTATTTGATCTATTGGGTTCTATTCCCACAGTTTTAAGGATGCCAAAAAACAATGCTCTGCATGGGAAAAAGGTTTATTTGTGGTAAGCCTAGCTCTCTAAGAAGCAGAAGAAACTGTCCATCAAGAACCATTCATTATAAGTGGATCGTTTGAGGTCACAAAACCAGCCTTGTCAGGGACCCTGTTCAACCCTCCCATGGATTGGATGAGAATTTAGTCCTAACCCTGACCAAAAAAATTATGAATATTCTTAATGAAACCAGTATTACCACCTATCTGCCCTTACCTAAATCTGTACAGGACACCCTCCTAAGAGTATTCTTCCTGCAGATAAAGTGAGAAGCCTGTGAAGGCTGTGGAGCACCTGGGATACCCTTCAAAAAGTTAATCCTTTTTTCTCCAAATACAAAATCTGTTGCGGTACAGTTTAGCCAGCTAGTCTATTTTTCTACCATTGGTAACATGAGAGGTACATATTATGAAGATGAAAATGTGACTCTCCCTTGCAGCCAGATCTTATGGGGAACAGGCAATTTGCATTCTTGGGGATGAGCAACCAATGTTGCTATCATCTCCCCTATGAAAACAGGCTGAGGAAGTTGGGGCTGTTCAGACTGGACAAGAGAAGACTGCATGGACACCTCATAGCAACTTTTCAATATCTGAAGGGATCTACAAGGGAGGCAATGAGCAACTCTTTGTTTGGCAATGATAGGATAGAACGAGGAGTATAAGGGTGGTGAGACATTGAAACAGGTTACCCAGGGATGTGGTGGCTGCCCTGACCCTGGCGGTGTTCAAGACCAGGCTGGATGAGGCCTTGAGCAACCTGATCTAGTGAGGAGGTGTCCCTGCCCATGGCAGGAGGGGTTGGGACTAGATGATCTGTAAGGTCCATTCCAACCCTTAAATTTTATGAGTCTATTACTCTTTGTCCTGCAAGACAGCCAACCCCTGTTGTGTCTAGTGGAGCAGGGAGCAGGACTGTTTCAAAAGAAGCAAACGCAAACTTGATTGTGCCTGGTTTAGGCTTGATGATAGTTTTCAAGGATTTACACCATTTGAACCAGAGTTCTCTTTTACTGCAGCACCAAAAAACTCAATATTATGGATTTGCTAAAACATTATAAAGTGTTCTAATTTGAAACAGCATGAGTGGATAAAATCCTTTTGGCCAGCTTATAGCACATTAAAGATGGGCTGCCTATGCAGAAATCACAGCATAGCAAAAAACAGTAAGTCCAGACTTTGCACCTCATAATCGTCACATTGCCTCTGGTGATGCACCATAAAACAGGACAGCATAGTACTGTAAGGGAAGGTAGAGTGGTAGCAGGATCCAGGAGCAGCTACCTGAATAACATGGAGAATGGAAAGTTTCTGGGGTTTGGGAAATGCTACTGTGCACATGAGGTTAAGGTTAAGCAAATTAGTTTACCAAGTGGAAGAGTTAGCTAACGCCACTGACACCAACATAGAGTTGCTTAATTATCAGTTACAAGCTACCTCCAAAATGGCTCTTCAAAATCACATGGCACTAATGATGGTACATCAGAATGGACTTTGTGTCTATTTAAACCTCTCTAGCACTATTTGCTGTATCCATATCCATAATCTCACACTGGCCCTCAATATCTAACTGGAAAAAGTTGCGACAGGTAGGAAAAGATACCAGAGAATCCCAAGAACCAATAAATTCTAGTTGGCTTTGAAAAGTGTTTGATTTGTCCGGACTTGAGGTTACTGGTTAGGTTGAAAGTTTATGACAATATTTTTTACTGTCCATTGTAATGTTAAACATCATAAGTGTAGCAATATTTTGTGTAAAACCAACTATAATGAAAACTACTAGTGTGTGAATGATTCAGCTTACTGACTATACTCCTTTACTGGAAGAGGATGATCCTATTGTTATTCCTAAAACTAAAATATATATTTAAAAGCAAATTTGTATCTTTTAACTGTTGTTGGAATTGGAAATGTCCTATAACACACTTCCTTTTAAATTTTATTTCCTCCTGTATTTGCTATCCTCATATCAACACCATGGAAGAAGATTTCATCAGTGTTTCCCACAGCAATGCTGAACATGGGGTTCATTTGGAATGTTTGTTTTGATATTGCGTGTCTTTGACAGCCTCTTCTGTAGTAGAAGTCTGTGGTTGCAAGGACTTGGTAAGCACCATGGTGACAGTGGCTAACCACAGCCAATGAACTGTGCACCACTGTGATTGTGGGCAGGAACAGCACCTCATGAGAGGCCCAATCCTGGGTGACTCCCCAACAGGCCTGCTCACTTGAGGGACTGGACAGGATATAGTATGTGATCATCACTTGTTGCTGGTGCCTGCATGAAGAACGTGCCAGTGACATGGTTCCCCACCCTGGGCGGAACTTTTGCACACCCGCTGTAAAACACACTGCTCTCAAACAGTCTGTGAGCAGCCATTTAACAAGCTCCTGGGGCACTACTACCACCACCACTGAAGAGAACACAGACCAACAGAACACTGCTGGATCCATGGTGGTATAAAAATCTAGATGCATTTCCTGCTTTCATTCTTTCCTCCTTTTAACTTCTCTCTTTTCTTATCAATAAAGTAAATTGTAGTTTTAGTCACCAACATCTGACCTCGTTAGCATCTTAATCTTGCCACAGGTATATACTCGGTTCTTTATCACTCCACATTTGCAGATCGGGACATGAACAAAAAGTTTCAGATGTTGTTTTCCTTTTGTGGAAGAAATTTGAGTCCCTTTGGAGTTAAGGATGTTTATTTATTTGGTTTTATTTGAGTTACATAAGGCTTACCCTCATTTCTCAAGGTACAGCAGATGTTTTGTCTTTTCATATCATGACTCTCATTTCAGTTACAACCAAACATATCTCCTCCTTGATGTCCAAATTCTAACTTTCTTAGCTTCCCTTTGATCAAGTTAAAAGAGCACCAAGGACCTGGAATATTCCTGCTCAGGTGTCTGAAATCTAGTTTCAAGTTCCCTGGAGCACTGTACACACATATGCAGAGGCATCTCACCAGTCAGCAGACACTCTGGTTTCCAACTTCTGTCCTAAAGAATTGCAGAACCCTAGGACATGTGTTGCCTTCTTCCATGACATCTTTGCCCTCCCCTCTGACCAGGCATGGTTTCAGCCCTTTGGAGCAAGGGACTCTTTTTCTTTGTGCCCAACTTGCCTGACTGCAACCTCCTTTTGCAGATGCTGGGCCAGGGAAGCCTCACCTTGCACAGGAGACTGAGTGGGACTGGAAACAAGGTTAACTGCAAAAATAGACAACTTTATCTGAAAACCAACTAAGTCAATGACTGCATTTGCATGCATGCAGCAAGGGGCATGAGCAGAACAGAGCAGGATTTGGTGCTGAGGCTGCCTTTGGGATAAGCAGGCATTGCCCCAGAAGGAGAGTTTTGATCCATTGCAGCCTGCACTGTAGCCAGTCCATCCTCCTGTTCAGGCTGGTTTTCCCCTTAGGGACTGCAAGTCTTCCTGCAACAGATTAAAGAATTGCATCAGCTTCTAGTGTGGAAATGGATAGGGGGAAGCCTGCCTAATTGCACTGGTCTTGGAGTTGACCTTGCACAGGGGTAAAGGTGGAGGCTGGGTCTGGCATTGGAATAGCTGCTACTGCTGGGTTTATGCCCATCTGGACCAGGATCCAGTTGTAGAAGTACTGCGTGGAGGAGTAGATATCCCTATTCCATGGTCCTCCTTACGTGGTGTTGACAAAGCAGTGGACAGCTGTGAGGACCCACTCTGCGCTGATTAATTCACTGCACTGAATGCTAATGAGAACTCTAGTATCTGAAGTTTCACCTATGTAAGCTAACCTAGCAAACTGATGAGAAATGTAGTTGTGAAGGAGGAATGTCTTCACTCTCCAGGATGTTTCAGGCCAGCTGACTGCAGCTACTGCTATACATGAAAATGTTTCCATATCTACATAGTTCCTTATATGCTTGCTTTGCTGACAATAAAGCTAAACAGCATGTATCGAACATATTGAAGACACTCTGTTTGCTTTCTTCCAGTAGCACATTTAAAGCTTTTCCAGGCAAAGGAAGTAACAGTTTCTGTTCAGCTCAAATGCTCCTATCAAAACATCTGCTGTTGTTAGATCAATGCATTGAACCTCCCCTGCCCTCAGCAGGAGCTTACGCTACTGTTAAGACTAGAACAGAGCACTGTGCTCTGCAGTCCATCAGGTGCCAGTCTGCCTGGGGCAGGAGTCTGGCAGGGCACTCTCCCACCAGGGGCAGGACTGGGGCTTGCCAGCAATGAGGAAGCTCAGATGCTGGCAATGGGCTGAGCCAGGTGCATGGCTGTGCTCAGGCACTATCCCCCGAGGGGTAGAGGTGGAAAGCATGGGGGCTGGCAGGAGCGGGTGGTTGGGCTGGACAGCACTGGTTAGGCTCCTGGGAGGGCCCATGGGGTTGTGCTGCCATCAAGGCTTGGGGTGGGTGCTGAAGTAGCTCCTAGCATTGGTAATAC
This sequence comes from Acanthisitta chloris, assembly GCF_000695815.1. Taxonomy (NCBI): domain Eukaryota; kingdom Metazoa; phylum Chordata; class Aves; order Passeriformes; family Acanthisittidae; genus Acanthisitta; species Acanthisitta chloris. The sequence goes on along the minus strand of NW_008652200.1, from coordinate 8,499 downwards.
TGAGTAGGTGAAAGGTACAAAAGCTCCTATCTTACCCAATTATAACCAGAGTTGTCTATTTGCAAATGTTAGGTGCATACTCAAACACAGTGGTCCAGCAGGTCAAATAAAATATGGACAGCCCTAGCAAACCACCAGGCCATACTTAACAAGGTGTGTAAACAACATGTGATCCTACAGTTAAGCTTCCCACAGTTAACCTTCCCATGTGTGTTTGCGATGTGGGACATGGCCATGACTGTTACAAGCAGTGGTCTTGTGAGGAATTTTTTGTCCCCTAATAAATTTGCCCAGCTGTTTATTTTAATCACTACAAACTCATAGATCCTGAAACTCTTAGCATGGACATGGGTTTTTCAGATTTACTATATGCTATGTTTCTTTAAATTGATCATCAGCTAGTATCGTCTGATGTCTTCTTGCATCTGTACTGAAAGTTATGGCAAATAATTGTCCTCTCTGTGCATTCTCAGAGCCAATCGAAATGCTCTCAGGTTGTGTCAGATGCACTAACTTCTGTGCAGAACAGTTCTACTTTACATAGTTGTTTTTCATGTGGAAGGTATTGTGGGTTTTACTACTTTGGCCCTTTTCCTCTCTAAGCAAGTGGGTTAAACTTCAGTGCAAGGGCCAGGAGCTCCTTACCTTACTTCAGTTAGAGGTGTGGTATTCAAGTGTTGCAGCAAAAACCACTGTGAAAGAATATTGCTTCAGCTCTGGAGACAAAAACTAATATTTTGCATGTTGATGAATCACCAGAAGCCATAGATGTCTTAAAACTGATGGACATTTTCCGAAGTGAAACATTGGATTATAATTTAACCATTTCTGTTCTGTTGAACCTTTCTGATCTGTAACAATATGAAAAAACATCTGCGGTGTGAACAATGCTGGATAACCCATGTCGAATATTTAATACTGTTCTGAGTATCAATAAATAAATGGGTCTTCTAAATATATTGACTAATAGTCCACTGAGACAGTTAACCCTTAATAGCTGAGTCACAGCAGTATTTAGAGATTCTATTTGAAGCTAGTACTGCTTTGCTACATGGGTACTAATACATAACAAAAACGTATGCCTGAAAAGTGCTTTCTGAAATTTACTGGGATAAGTATATAAGGTATGCAATAGTAAAAATACTATAAATAAATATTTTATTTTTATTCTGTATGATGAGAACTTAGATGTTTGCTGGAAGTAGCAGAGAAGCTCAAAAGTAGTTTGTATGGAACAGTCATTTGTATTCCTTGATGGTTGGTCAGGAAGTGTCCAAGGCTTTTAGGTGTCTGCGGACTCTGACACAACAAAATTAAATTTGAAGAGGAAAACATGATCTTTGTAATTCTTAAACATCAGGCCTTTTGTATTCTGGGTACACCTATTTGTTTGGGGTTAAATAAAAATGCAAATTGTGGGTGGATTTTTCAACCCCTTATTCATTCAACTGTACTTATACAGGTAGTGAGCATCACAAGACATCAGTGTTTTAGCTGCTGCATTAAATATGTGTAAATATTATACAATATATATGAACATTTCCATGTTTTGTGTATGCATGTTGAATGGAGACAGTGTTGCAAAATCAGTTATACTTTGGAAAAATTTTGTATCATTTTTTCCCCTTTCTTATTTTAGAGAAAAATTTATCACAAAAAAAGAAGAAATTATCGAGTCAGACAAATTAAGAAGACCCTGCATGCTGTACTTCTGTTCATACTGGGTACATTTTTGTGAACTTCAAGGCTCTGCCCCACTGAAAGCTTTGAAGGCTATCCTCACTCAGGGTGCTCTGGATCTAATTGCAGATCACGTAAAAGCTACTGATTAGGCATCAGTTCTGAATGCTGTTGGGCATAGTGAGACTCTGACTTCTATTGCAATAAGAAATTTTCATCTACACGGTCTTGAAGAATCAGGTCTGTAGTGATGGCGGTAAAAGGCAAATATGTTGATGTATGCATGTTAGAATTCATCGCATAAAACTTCTGTATGATTGAATACATTGGGGGAGGAATTGCAATGCCTAAGGAATTATTTCTATTTAAGAAAATATGCCAAAAAATCAAGGTATGATTATGATTGCCTTTGCGTCAATGGGGCTGGATTTTACTGATGTGTAATTTTTGTTATTAACTACTTGTTGAAAGAAATAAAACTTACTTTAGAAGGAAAATTCCAGCAATTGTGTCCAAAGGCTTGACTGGCCAACTATGCAAAACTGTGAAAGGGTGCCTCAGTATACCAGATATACTAGAAAATTTAGAACTGCAGGGTGGGCTTCTGAGGGAGAGATCTAATACTTTGAACAAATATGAGAATATATCAGTATAAAAATAAATGGGAAATATGCCTGAACAACGAATAGCAGATACTAAATTTTATAAGTATTTGTCTGTTGTGCTTTAGGAACGGTAATAACCAATTTAGTGTTCCCACGGAAACACCTCAGACCTCCTGCAGCTTGGTAACTGCCCCACCGAGTCTACCTGTGGCAGGATGGAGAGGCGAATTTGGGTCACAAAAAAGAAGTAAATATCATAGGTTGAGATAAGAACAATTTACTAGAAACAGCAATGATATATTAAAAAACCCAAACAGTAACAACAACTATACTAACAACAGAGTGTACAAGATAGGCAAATGATTCACATATGATTGCACACCTCAAGTAATCTAGCACCACATCACCATATACGCCATATGGTGGCTGAACAGGGAGATCTATTCCACTCTGTCCCCTTCACATGGTGTGAGGTGGCATAGAAACACCAGGGTCCTAGCATGGCATATGGCTGCTGAAAAATTTAACCCTGTCCTGACTGAAACCAGGACATTATCCATCCCTGATACAATACCATCTGCATCACGCCAAGATCCTACACCTTCCTACTACATATATATGATACATCCACTCAAAACAGCCTTCCAAAATGTCTATTGAGTTTATTTCACCCATAACTGTGGTTCTACCCATCCTAAATGTCTTTCAGGGCAGGAGGGCTATGTACTATCAGCTGTTTGCAAGCTGCATCCGCAGGTCACAGTGGAGCAGGTCATCCTCATTGACCATGGTGGTTATAGCGTACAGTGGCACTGTCATTCAGCAGCCAGTATCATACAGTTTAACATTACAGACTGTTCTCACTCAAAAATCTAATCCCCTTCAGGTACACATTTCATTTCCCTGCATTACCACCAAGTGCACTCAAGTCCTTGAGCAAAAGCAATCCTATAGATGGGTTTGCATTTGCTTGAGGCAGGGCTAACCCAGGCTGACTTTGCTAACAAATTTCTCATATGCACCACAAGGGCTTTACCCCTTTCTGTGGTACCTGGAGGTTGGGCAGGGCCATCTTGATTGGTAGTACCTCTAGTGTTAGCTAACCCAGTGGCCTTCGCTAAATGTAGATCCCAGTGCTTAAAGATTCCATCACCCGTTGCTCTTAATGTGGCTTTTAACAATCCATTGTACTGCTCAATTTTCCCAGAGGCTGGTGCATGGTTGGGAATATGATAAACCCACTCAATATGATGCTCTTTGGCCCAGGTGTCTCTGAGTCTGTTTCTGAAATGAGTCCTGTTGTCTGGCTCAGTTCTTTCTGGGGTGCCATGTCACAACAGGACTTGGTTTTCAAGGCCCAAGATGGTATTCCAGGCAATGGCATGAGGCACAAGGTACATCTCCGGCCACCCTGTGGTTGCTTCTGTCGTCTTAAGCATGTAGTGTTTGCCTTGTTGGGTTTGGGGGAGTATGATGTAATCAATCTGCCAGGCCTCTCCATATTTATATTTCAACTGTCATCCACCATACCACAGAAGCTTTGCCTGCTTGGCTTTCTTGATTGCGTCGCATGTTTCACAATTAGGGAAAACCTGAGGGATAGCGACCATAATTCCACCCTTCGATCATGAGCCCAACTCTAAGTTGTATTCCTTCCCCAATGATCTGAGACATCATGACCCCAACGAGCCAGAAATAGTTCACCCTTATGTTGCCACTCCAGATGCATCCAAGACACTTTAATCTCGGAAGTCTGACCCACCTGTCCATTGTTGTGATAATCTTCAGTAGCCTGACACTTGGGTAGATGTGCATCTACATGATGTACTTTTACAATCAGTTTCTCTGCCTGGGCAACAGTGTCCTGCCACAATTCAGCAGTCCAGGTGGGTTTACCTCTTCACTGCCAATTGGTCTTTTTCCATCATTCTAGCTACCGCCACAGAGCATCTGCTACCATCCATGAGTCAGTGTAGAGTTAGAGGCCTGGCCATTTATGCTGTTCACTGATATCTAAAGCTATCTGGATGGTTTTCAGCTCTGCAACTTGACTTGGTCCACTTGTCCTTCATTAGCTTCCATAATTTGCCATGTTGGACTCCATACGGCAGCTTTCCCTTTTTTATGTATCCCTACAATATGTCAGAAACTGTCAGTAAAGAAAACATATAGCTTTTCGTTTTCTGGTATTTGATTTTACTGTTGGGGCCTCCACAGCACATGTCCTTCCGGCCACTGCAAAAGTTAACCCTGTCCTGGCCAGAACCAGGGCATTGTCACAGACAAGGACTTTTCCCTTCTAAGAGTTCTGTGTGTTATCCATCATATGAAAGATTCTGCTGGACATTTAGTATAACCTAGTCTTTCTGAACCTCTCAAAATCACATACTCTTCCTTTACCCTGGTTCATCAAGGTTTATTAGAAAGATCTTGGCAACATCTCTGCATTGTGTTTGGGGCATTTATGCTTGTGAGAAATAGATGCACAAGTACATGAAAGAAGGAGAGTTGTGGAACACCAAGGAGGCAAATACTGGTCTTCAAGATGTCTTACTGGAACACTCCAATCTGCTCATGGGTGAATTCTAGGAAGCAAGGTTATTGCTTGTTGCCTGTGGTATACAGCTCCTCTTATACTAAAGAAATCAACCAGCTTAAACTGAACTTTAAGGTTTGCTTGTTTTAACCTTCCTCTGAACCTCATAGAGTTTCTTGTAGGGAGAACAAAGAGTTTGAGCAGGTTGAATGACTTGGCCTTTTCTCTTTGATTTGCTTTTCAAGCCAATTAACAGCACTGATTTTCTTAAGGACTTGACCACAACTTCATCTTGGGACATTGTCTATTTGGCCCACAGTACAATTAGAGATGCAGGATTGGAAAGTAAGTTCAAAATGAACAACATGTAAATATATTTCTCTCTTTTTCAGTTTTCAAATATGTATGCAAGCTTTTTAGTATTTCCATTCCTGTTTTAAATTTGTCTATAGTGATAAAATAATAGTCTTCACTTTATTCTAGATGATTCAAAAAAATTCAGAGAGTTGAATTTCTTCACTTCATGCTAGTAGATACAATTATGTTTACTTTTATTTATAACAGCAGTCATAGTATTTGTTAACTACTGATTTCTGCATGTTTCCATAAGTATACTGAAATAAAATATGTTCTAACTTGTTCAGACAGTATTTGCTAAACATCTGCACTGAAAATATATGAACTTAAATGTATTTCAAATATACGTTGTATTTCAACGCTGGTTCTTTGTCAAAACTTTTGCCTGTTAAGGCAGATTCAGCTTCTTAATATGGCAACAAAAAAAGTGTGTTCTGATAACCTGTGAGTAGTGCATGTAGGTAACATGCATGCTTTTGTTTTCTTCAGCAATCTGTCAGAGTATAAAGAGTTCAGCTACTATTGGATCTGTGAACCTCATGAGATGCAGCCTCACAGGGCAAGGAGCAAAACATATAGCAAATGTATTAAAAGTAATTTAATGACCTTACTTAGAATTAAATGTTCGCAAGAACTTAATCCATTTGATTTTTTTTTCTTTTACTTCCAAAGTCTAAATCCATTGAAATACTTTGTGAAGAGCATGTGTAAATATTGAAGTTGAATATGTGAACAGTCTTTCTGGAAGCTGTTGCTTTGTATGCCAGAAGCAGCTTAGTTTACTGATGTGGGATTTAAATATAGTAAATTTTAATAAACTTCAGTTAAACAAATGGCAATTCAGATGGATCTATTTCTTCAAATAAGGACTGGGGCTGTAAATGTCTGACATCTGTTTTGGGTACCATTTCTTTCATTGTCACAAATTTTGAAAAAACATCTCAAGTATTCTTAAGCATTGGGTAAGAATAATTGAGTTTACAACTTAGAAGCTACTGATTGACTGATCAGTAAGTTTGTGACTAGTAGAATATTCTAATTAATGTTAAAGGTGGTTTGCAGGAAAGCAAAGAATTTCATAGTATGTATGTATTTAGTATTCAATTACAGAATCATTTAATATCAAGGGGTTGGAACAGACCTTAAAATCATCTAGTCCCAAAGACCCCTGCCATGAGCAGAGACACCTCTCACTTAATCAGGTTGCTGAAGACCTTATCTGACCTGGCTTTGAACACTGCCAGGGACAGGGCATCCTCAAGCTCTCAAATGTCCATTGAAAGCGTCTGCCAAAAACATCTGTCATAAGATCTTTTTTAGCCACGTTTAATAATTTGCATTGCAAGCTGGATGATCAGAACAAATGTGTTAACTGTAAGGTTTAAAAGTTACTTGTATTTCTTTAACTAAGAAATGGCATAACTGTGTTTCTTATACCAGCATTCAAATCTTTGAGCACCAATTACAAACAAAGATGACTTGTGATCTTGTCATCAATAATGGCTTTGCTTTTGCATTTGATTACAGATTCTTTGTTTAAAAAGCACCAGGCAATGACAGGACATGGTGAAGCTTGGGCCGACTATTACAGTAGACCTGATCTCGACTATATGACATGTTTGAGGCAAATTACTTTGGACTGCAACATGCTTCTTGGAGACAGATGAGCTAGTACCTTTGCAGGCTGTCTAGGAGAAAACCTTTGGCTAAAAGATAGTGCAAAACATTGACTCTTAAGACATAGTAGTTGCAGGCAGAAAACTTTAAATTGTCAGTTATAACAATTGTAGCCAGAAGAGTAACTCACTGTGTAGCTGTTTCTTTTTTTCAAATGAAATTTCTTTTCCTCTTTTGAATCATCAAAGTTGATTCATACTATTGTATCATCTAGTATTTTGAATAATTAATTTGTACTACAGTAGATCTGTACAAATTACTAATGGTGGTGGTGTAAGTCATAACATTCCGCACATGGAATCAAATTCCTGTTGAAATTGTTTTATAGTTTGTCAGGTCTACAGAATACATGCATACTGATGGAAGATGATCAGAATAGAAAATGCTTAAACAAACTGGACAAACAACAGTCCATAAGCCCTGATGAAATGCATCCACAAGTGCTGAAGGATCTTTGAGGCCACTCACAATAATCTCTGAAAGATCATGGCAATTGGGAGGGGTGCCTGAGGACTGGAGGATAACTAATGTCACCCCTATCTTCAATAAGTCTGGGAAGAAAAACTCAGGAAACTACAGGTCAGTCAGCCTTACTTGGATCCCTGAGAAGGCAGGGATGTGTAACCATCCACAGGATCTCAGTGGGCTGGAGAAGCGAGCTGATGAGAACCTAATGGAGTTTAACAAAGTCCTGCACCTGGGCAGAAATAATCCCATACACAACAATATGCTGAGGGCTGTGTGGCTGGAAAGAAACTTTATAGAAAGAGTCCTGCAGGTACTGGTGAAAAACAAAATGTCCATGAGCCAGCAAAGTGCCTTTATGGCAAAAAAAAGGGCCAATAGTATCCTGGAGTGCATTAGGCAGAGACTTTGGAACAGGTTGAGGGAGGTGATTTTTCCTCTTACTAACACAATTGAGACCACACATGGATTCCCCTGTACCCCAATGAACTGGAGCTACTGGACAGAGTCCAGTGAAGGGCCACTAAGATGACGAAGGGACAAGAGCAACTCATGTTTCACAAAAGGCTGAGGAACCTGGGACTGTCTAGCCTGGAGAAGAGAAGGCTTATGGTGGGGTCCTGTCAAGGCATACAAGTATCTGAAGGGAGGCTGTAGAAGAGATAGAGACAGACTCTTTCCAGCGGTGCCTGGTGACAGGGCAAGAGGAAGTGGGTGCAGAATAAAACACTAGAGGTTCCTCCTGAACATCAGGAAACTTTCTTGCTGTGAAGGTGACCAAACACTGGAACAGGTTGCCCACAGTGTTTGTAGAGTGCTTTATATAACTTCCATTGCAGTTGTAGGCACACCTACAGGTTAGGTGGGGAAGCAATTGAAACCAGCAATGAATAGAAAGACAGGAATCACACTGAGTCACAATAAGCCCACAGTGTGCGCTAGCAGCCCAGAGACTCCGCTCTAATATGCATAATATGGACCATTTATAGACAGCTATACTGTTCAAATACACAGAAATCAGATTCAGTTCCCAAAGGAGACAGGAAAGATATGAGCGTACTCTCATTCTTGTTTTCACAGAACTGCAGCAATCCCCGTGCTTGTTCTGGAGCTTCTTGCTCTTTTGATTTTGAAAAGGCTTTATCTGCTAAGACTTCTGAATAGTATCCCCCCTGCATC
>NW_008652199.1:3610-13819 GCF_000695815.1 Acanthisitta chloris | reverse complement strand
CCAACCCCTTCCAGCCCCCTCCAACCCCCTCCAGATGGGTCAACCTCAACCCCATGTGACCACAGCTCTCAAGGCTGGGGATGAGTTTGGATGTTCCAGAGGTCCCAACGTGGTAGTCGAAGGGATAAAAGCTTTGGAAGATGAGTTTGAAGAGGGGGTTTTATAGGTTGGGCAAGGATTGGAGGAACTTGGTCCAGTAGAAGTTGTCCCTGCCATGGTCTAGGTGGTCTCTAAGGTCCATCCCAACCCAAACCATCCCATGATTCTCTTCAGGATTCATTTGGTAACGCCACAGGTGGTCAAGGATGTTCCAAAGATCTCCAGTTCTCACCTGGAGTAGTTCCCACGCTGACTGTTGGCACTTCTCCTCCAACTCATGGATCTGCTTCCCAATGGAGGAGATCTGCTCCGAGAGTTTGGTGATGTTCTCCTCCTGCTTCCTCGTGATCTCCTCGTCCAGCTTCGCCAGTCGTTCCAAGAGAAGTTTCTCCTGCTTTTCCACGACCTGGTGCAGCTCCTTGGCACAGGCCATGACCTTCTGCCTCTCCGTGTCCACCTGTTCCTACAGGTCGAAGGGATGGTTGAGCACAGACAGAAATTCCATAGGGAATTAATTACCAGATAAGGACTTTTTCCCATGGTTTCTAACCTTTGCCCCCTCAAACATTCCAGGTGGCCTTTGACCAAAAAGAGACTCATAAAAGGCTTAGTCAGCGATGGAAAACAGGGATAGGGAAAACAAGGCAGGAGCGACACAACCAAGTGATTCCCATTTTCCAGCTCTATTCCAAGGGGGGAAAATCTGGGAATGTGTCTCCCACTTGGGGAGCAGGGAGATAAGAGAAGGAAAAGGGGGGAAAAAAAAAATCCATTCCCATGCAGGGGTGGATACTCACCAGCAAATCCAAGCTCTTCCCTTCCTCAACCGTTTTCAGCTCCATCAGCTTTTCCCTTCTTTCCTTCAGGATCTCCACATGAGCCTGGAATTTCTCCTGGGTGGACAAGAAACACTTTGGTGCTTCCTGGTCCTCTTCCAACTGCTCCATCCAGAGCTACCAGGAGCACAGAGCCGGAGGTGACTCTCATCCAACCCTCGTGTCCAGCACAGGGAGAAGATTGGAGGTGTGAAACCCAAAGGTTTGCCAGGAAAAACGCTTTGTCCTAGTCCTCCTCATCCCTACATCACTCCCAGCCTCTTGGAGACCTTCCAGCCTTTTGGAGACCTCCCAGTCTTTTGCTCCTCATCCCTTACACCACCCCTAACCACTTGGAGACCTCCCAACCTCTTGGAGACCTCCCAACCTCTTGGAGACCTCCCAACCTTGTGCTCCTCTGCTGCCTCCTCGATGGGAACGGCAGAATGGAGCCGATGCTCCTGGGATTCCCGGCACACCAGGCAGATCGGAATCTGCTCCTCCTCGCAGAACAACTTCAGAACTTCCTGATGCTTCCAGCAGAACCTGTCCCACCTCATCCCATCCCTGGATACCCTCAAGCTAAGCCTCCGAGCGATGCCGATGATCTTGGCCAACTCTCGGTTGGGTCTCAAGTTGGGTTGCGGCGCCGTCTCCGAACACTGAGGGCAAGGGTAGTTTTCCTCAGAGTTCTCCCAACACTGAGTGATGCAGGAACGGCAGAAGTTGTGTCCACAGTGGATGGATACAGGATCCTGGAAAAATTCCAGGCACAAGGAACAGGAAACTTCATCCTGGAGGTTCTCTGTAGGGTTGTCCTCGGCCATGTGTGATGACGGAGCAGCTTTCGTTTTCCGCTCTGGTTGGTTGTTTCCGGTGGTTGTTCCTCTTCTTGCCTTGGGGGAGGGGTGGGAGAGCAAAGAGCAACTCCTTTATGGAGCTATTCCAGGGATAGACCGGGATGGAGCTGCTCCGGAGCAGCTGTGGAAGGGAGATAGGAGAATCCTCTTCTCACCAGGAATGTGGTGGGTTGGAAAGGGATGGAGAGGGGAAATAAAGAGACTTCGTTGTTTTCCTGGTTTGGAGGGGATCTGATTGCAGCTCCTGGATCTTCCCTCCCTGATCCTTCCCCCTGGATCCATCGGCAGCTCCTGGATCCTCCCTCCTGGATCCTTCCCCCTGGATCCACCTGCAGCTCCTGGATTCTCCCTCCTGGATTCTCCCTCCTGGATCCACCTGCAGCTCCTGGATTCTCCCTCCTGGATCCTCCCTCCTGGATCCACCTGCAGCTCCCAGATCCTCCCTCCTTATCCTCCTCCTGGATCCTCCTGCAGCCCAGACCACCCTGGAAGTTCTGGGACCACCCTGGAGGTGCAACCAGGAAGACTTTGGCCATCACTACATCTTCCTCCCACTCCCTCCCAACTTGGACCACCTTGGAGGTACTGGGACCACCCTGGAAGTTCTGAGACCAACCTGGAGGTGGTGGGACCAACCTAGAGGTGGTGGGGACCACCCTGAAGGTTCTTCGACCAACCTGGAAGTTCACAGACCACCCTGAAGGTTCTTTGACCACCCTGGAAGTTCACAGACCACCCTGAAGGTTCTTCCACCAACCTGGAAGTTCACAGACCACCCTGAAGGTTCTTTGACCACCCTGGAAGTTCACAGACCACCCTGAAGGTTCTTCCACCAACCTGGAAGCACTCTGAAGGTTCTTTGACCACCCTGAAGGTTCTGAGACCACCCTGCAGGTGGTGGGACCACCCTGTGGTTGCAACCAGGAAGACTTTGGCCACCACTGAAGGGTGACAGGAAGGGCAACGCCTTCCTCCCTCCTCGTCGTCATGGTGGGGGGAGGAGAGGGAAACCGAAAGCGTCTCCTGTCACGGTCACATCATCCTCCATGGCCACGTCGAGCAGAACCTCCAACCTGCCCAGCGAAGTCTCCTGTCCCATCTGCCTCGAGGACTTCCAAGATCCTGTGTCCATCCACTGTGGCCACAACTTCTGCCGTTCCTGCATCACTCACCGTTGGGAATACTCCATGGAAAAGTTCTCCTGCCCTCAGTGTTGGGAGACGACGTCGGAGAGAAGTCTCCGCCCCAATCAGGAGCTCGCACGGATCCTCCACATAGCTCGTCGGCTCAGCCTCAAGGGGAACCTCCTGGACTGGGAGAAGAAGAAGGAGAAGGAAGAGGAGGAAGGATGTGAGAAGCACCAGGAACCTCTGAACTTCTTCTGCAAGGAGGACCAAGTTCTTCTCTGCGTCATCTGCCGTGAGTCACGAGCTCATCGCTCCCACTCCGTGCGTCCCGTGCCGGAGGTTGCTCAGGAATACAAGGTAAAGGGAATTTTTTCCAGCTAGGAGTCAACCCAGAGGGTTGAGGCTCTCGTAGCTGGGAAATTTCTTGTCCTTACCCAAGGGTGGAAATGTCCTCCTAGTTCTTCTTCCTCAACCTGGTGTTCTCTCTCTTCTCCTCCTCCAATGATCCAGAGTTGAGGGAGTTGAGGTCTTCATCCTCTTTTCCCACTGTGGGATTCCAAGCTTTGGTGCTTAATGGACATCCCTCAATCCCAGATATTCCTTAAATCCAGAGGAAGAAAAGGAGGGAATGGGTTTTCTGGACCAAGAGATCTCCAGGAGAAGTTCTGGAGTGAACCATAGCGTTATCGCTATCCCAGAATGTGTTTTCCCTGGGCTTTTTTTCAGGGAAATGAGGTGTTCGTTTTTCCTTCCCTCAGGTACAAATCCAAGCTCAGCTGAAGGTCCTGAAGGAAGACAGAGATAAATTCCAGAAGTTCAGGGAGGCTGAAATGAGGAGAAACTGGGAATATTTGGTAAAGGCTCTCGAAGCACAAGGATTGGGAGGGGATATCTCCCACGGGAGAGGTCATTCCTGGAGCTGGAATCCTTCTCCAGGTGGACTTGGCTCCTTCTTCCCAACCCATCTCTGCTCCATGTGTGTTCCTCCTTCAGGAGAAAACCGAAGTAGAAAGACAAAGGGTCCTGTCCCAGTTCCAAGGGTTTCGCCTGGTCCTGGAGGACCATGCCTGTCATCTCCTGGCTCAACTGAGGGATCTGGAGAAGGACTTGGAGAAGATGCAGGAAGAGAACATCACCAACCTGACCAAAGAGATCTCTCGCTTGGATACTTGTATCCAGGACGGAGAGGAGAAGTGTCAACAACCAGCCAAGACCTTCCTGGAGGTGAGGGAGAAGGTGTGGAACCAGGTTCTCTCAGGATCTTGATCTCATCATCCCATGATGACCATCTTGGAGCAACTTGGTCCATTGGGAGGGATCTCCACCCTTGGCAGGAGGTTGGATTGAGGTGGTCTTGGGGTGTCCCTTCCAATCCAAACCCATCTATGGTTGCCTCCATCCCAAATCCAACTCTTCTCCAGACCCAACTCTTCCCTGTTGGTGTCTCAGCAGATGTTGGACTTGATTCTCTTGGAAAACTCTTCCAATGTCAATGTGTCAATGATTCAAAGACTAACTCAATGAGTTGTCTCTTCTCTTTCTCTTCCAGGACATCACCAGCACTTTGAGAAGGTATGAAACAACCTGAGGTTCTCCTCTCTCACCAGACTGGACTTGGAGGGGGTTGGACCTTGTGTTTGACCTCACTTAGAGGTCAAATATTTGGGTTTGAGGAGAAGAACCTGAGCAAAGACATCTCTGTACCTCATCGGGAGCCAGAGCTGATTGTCCTGAGCTGTAGGTGTGCCCAGAAGATTCCTTGGATCCTCTCCCTTCTGTCCTTCTCTAGGTTGGAAGAGGAGAACCTCCAGCTGCTCCACTCACCTCTTCCAAAGCTGGAGAAGAGAATCAACCACTTGAGGGAGAAAAATCTTACTCTGGAGAAGACTCTGAGGAGCTTCCAAGGTATTGAGATCAAGCAAAAGGATGTGGTGGTGACTTCAGAGTGGTAGGACAACTTTTTTGAGGTCATGTTCTCCTTGAGAACATCTCACACCCAATATCTCCCTGAGACCTTCAGCGAGTGATGTCTTCTCCTCCTCTTCTCAGACCTTCACATCTTTCTTCTCCTCCTTTCAGACATCCTCATGTTTGAGCTTCCGGAAAAGAGTAAGTTCACCTCTCCTAGGGATGAGGGAATGGGAAAGGACCAACCTGAGGTTGACCACAAGTTGAGGAAGATGATGGGAGAGGAGGGGAAACAAAACTCCATGAGGAGTTGGAGTATCCTCACCACAAAGTCTTGGTAGACCATCCCTTGCCCTGCAATCAGGGGAAGGAACCACGTCTAGTCCTACAGAGAGGGAAGAGCATCCCGAGGTTCTCCAAGGGTGGTGGGAACAGCTTTGGTTTCCCTTGGCAGTGCCGGTGACGTTGGATCCCACCACGGCTCATCCCCAGCTCATCGTGGCCGCGGACGGGAGGAGTGTGAGGTGGGAAGACAATTGGTTGGACTCTCCCATGGAGGTGTTTGGTCCCGATCCCTGCGTGTTGGCCCACGAGGGCATCACCTCAGGGAGGTTCTGCTGGGAGGTGGAGGTATCTCCTGTGGGCTCCTGGGCTGTTGGGGTGGCCAGAGAGTCCTTGAAGAGGAGGGAGGAGGTTCCTGAGAACCCCGAGATGGAGTTGTGGTCCATGGGGGTGTGTGAAGGTCAATTCTGGGCTTTGACCTCCTTGGAGCGCATCCCTCTCTACCAAGTCCAGGTCCCCAAGAAGGTCAAGGTGTCCTTGGACTACGAGAAAGGTCAAGTGGCTTTTTTTGATGCTGACAAGAAGGTTCTGATCTTCACCTTCCCAGCAGCTTCCTTCAAGGGGGAGAGTGTCCACCCTTGGTTCCTGGTGTGGAGCGAAGGGTCTCAGATCACCCTGTGCCCCTGAAGCTCCTCCTGATACAACTTCTCCCCCCTCTTTCCACCACTTAGAAGGACTTCTACCTGATGAGGTCCTAGTTGGGGCCTCTCTGTCCCTCCCTGGTGATGTGGAACATCTCCAGGGGTCACTAGCCCAAATTTGGGGGCTGAAAACAGAACCAGGTCTGGTCCCACCACATCTTGAACCATCTTGACCCTCTCGTCCCTTCTCCATCATGACCTGAGATGAAGTAAAAACGACTTCATTCTTTTGTCTCTGGTGTTTGTTGCTTTTTGGGCCTCGATTTCGAGGGGAGGAACTAAATTTTGCCTTCCCTAAACCTCATTCCTGGTGTTCCCACTACAAAAGATCCACCGGATCCAAAGGAAACCCCATGGAGATGACCTAGGGACGTACCTAGGAGCCACCACTGTGAGGACATGGAGGAGAAAACCATGAGGTTTTTTTATTCTTAGCCATATAAATTCCAGACGTTCCGAGGAGAAAGGAGGGAAGCGTTGAGGCTTGGGAACACCTGGTGTGGAGGTTCCATCAGTGATGGTGTTACTGTGGTAACTTCTCACCTCACCTGGGGTAAGCAGGAACCCACAGAGCTGATGGCAACATCCAACCTGGTCACCAAGGGACAATTCCACAGGGAGGAAACAGTTGGATGAGGGCAATTCCATCCACTGGAGGGTGGGAAGGATCAAAGTGAGGTGGTTTGGAGTTTCGGAATCGCTTTAGAGCCCTAGGATTTGTGACCTCAGTTGGGAACATCTCCACCTAACCAGGAAAACCTCTCCACGGTCCCAGGAGGACAACTCAACCTCCAATTCCCATTCCTCCTGCTCCTCATGGTTCTAAGGGACACCACCTGGTTGTCCCATGATCCCAAGGGGACAACCTAACCCCCAACTCCCCATTCCTGATGCTCTCCATGATCCCATGGAGACGCCACTGAGTTGTCCCCCGAGGCTGTAGGAGGTGGAGGACACTCCTCCCCAGTCCTAAGGACACAGCCGGAGGTGAGACCTCATCCCCACCACCCATAACCATGGCCTCACCCTCTCCCCACTGAAGACCACCCGGGAGAAGATAAAGAGAAGACCACCCTCCTCCCCATCAAAGAAGGCCACTGTTCCTCCAGAGTAATCCAGGTGGACGCTGACCCTGCGTGGAACCCAACGGAGAGGTAGAAGCGTCACCTTGTTGACCGTCAGCGCTCGGATCTGCCCTCCCCACTTCTCCAAGGCCCAAATCCCCCCGTGAGGACCGAGGCTGAGGTGACCTTTACGTTGGATGGACTCCTTGGCCACCCCCACGGCCCAGTCACCTCCGTCGCCCACGTCCACGGCCCAACAATGTCTCCCGGCCACGAAGCTTTGGTGACCCAACACGAAGGGCCAGTAGTCGAAGCGTTCGGGGTTGTCAGGGACGTGGCGACGTCTGTCCCCGCGGCACACGCTCTTCTGGTCTTCTGACAGAAGCAGATCAGGGTGGGCCGTGTCTGGGTCCAGGGTGACGTTGGCTGGAGGGATGGAGGAGGGGCAAGGAGGTCAAGGGTGGATCTGAGTCTTCCTCAAGGCTTGGAGGGGCAGCAGGATCCAGGTTGGGACCCAAGGGGGGAAATATCCCAAGATGAAGTGTCCCCAAGGTGAAGCATCCAGCCAAACCACCTCAAGATGAAGAACCTCCAAGACAAACCACACCAAGGAGAAGAACCTCCAAGCCAAACCACCTCAAGATGAAGAACCTCCAAGACAAACCACACCAAGGAGAAGAACCTCCAAGCCAAACCACCTCAAGATGAAGAACCTCCAAGACAAACCACACCAAGGAGAAGAACCTCCAAGCCAAACCACCTCAAGATGAAGAACCTCCAAGACAAACCACACCAAGGAGAAGAACCTCCAAGCCAAACCACCTCAAGATGAAGAACCTCCAAGACAAACCACTCCAAGGTGAAGAACCTCCAAGACAAACCACCACAAGATGAAGAACCTCCAAGATGAGGAAAAATGTTATCCATGGGGAAAAAAACCCAACAAAACCCAAACCTAAAAAATCCCAAGGAAAAGCCACAGTGATGGCCAAAAAACTTGTGGAGAAGTTGGGCCAAAAATTGACACCGAGGGAAGGAAAGAGGATGTAGGGAAGTGATTTCATGGGATAGAAATCCGGTCTGGAGCAAGTTGTCTCCTGCCAAGCCCAACTGGTTGGTGGTGGCTATATCTTCCCTATCCAAGTACCTTGTAGCTTCCCCAGGGTTTCCTTCAGGATATTGTTCCTCCAGGAGAAGTGACAGACTGATCCAGGAGACACATTCCCAGGCAGCTGGAAAGTCACTTTGCCACACCTGGAAAAGGAGGGAAGGAAAAAAAACCACCAAAAAGCTCCTCACCTTGGTCAACTTTGAAGGAACCACCAGATCCAAGAGGATGGCGGGGGTGGAATGTTGGGTTTCATCCCATCCCCTTTCTCCCAAACCTCCAAATGTCCCTCTGTTTTAACCACTGTTTTACTCCTGTTTTCCTATGGAATCTCCTGCTTGGAAGGACAGAGATGGAACGGAGAGTCAAGACTGGATTGAGGTTAGATCCGACCCGGAGGTCATTCCAAGACCAAACCTCCTTGGATCATCCCCAAAATGTGACCAGGAATGGGATACAGCAAGATCCAAAAGACCCTCCTGGATTCCTGGTTTTCCCTGGAGAAGAGGAGCACTAGCAGCACTGGTGAATTCCCTTCTCCATGGATATTTCTCTTGGAAAAAAACTCCTCCATGAACTTTTTGGGAGAGGCCACGAACCTGCTGATGGAGCTCTTGACATCCTGAGGGAAGAAGAAAGGAGAGGGAAAAACATCTCAGGATGACTGTGAGTTTTCTGGGATGGATCCTATGGATCTCAGCTCCTCATCCATAGGAAACCAACAACATTCCCACAGTGATTTAACCTTCTTTTCCCTCAACTTTCCGAGCTCAAACTTCCTTCTCCTCATCCCTTTGGAGCTTCCAACTTTCCAGAGGGAACAGGAGTAAAGGGAAAAAAAACAACAGGGAAAACCCCCAAATGATCGATCCATGGGGAACTTTTGCCCTAGAAAAAGGTTGCAGGTGACAAGTGATGTCACAAACCTGATGTTGATTCTTCTCCTCCCTCTGTTGTCCAGGTGTATCCAGCCGGGAATTCTCATAGCTTTGGGAAGCATTTTTCACCTGACGCTTCCCAATCTCATTTTTCAGGTCTTCCAACTGGAAAAGGAATAACAGCTCAAGAAATCTAAGGGAATTTCACCTTCTCTTGGGATCTGCAGCTCCAAATCCCAGCGAGGTTGAGCACTTGTCCTCTCCTTCCCACCACAGAGGATCCTGAGGAAGTCATGGAGAGACATTTCCCACGGGAAAACACACATGGAAGCAGATCCTGACTTGTCTTCCATGAATTCCTATGGAAATCTGGGGTTGGGTGAGGGAGGGAGGGAAAAAGATCCAAGCCGGTGCGACAGAGGATTGGGAGATGGGAAAATATTCCTCTAGCTGGAATTTGGGTGGAATTTAGGTGGGATTTCAACGGGAAGTTGTGGATATTCCTACACTTCCAACACAGCCATGGAGCAAAAGGATGGAAAAGAAGCCCAAGAAAGATTCCTGACATCCGTTTGTCGCAAGGATCAGCAGGATCGGGGAGGTGACACCTACCAGGTCCTCCAGTTTCTTGCTCTCCTGGGCAGCTCTTCCTTCTCAGAATCTTCCTCTCTCCCTTCTCCCAAGGAATCCCAAACCAGTTGGGATAAGCTCTTTGAAGGGGTTGGATCATTCCCTTCCTTTTCCCATCCCATCCCTCAGGATGTCCTTCCCAGACATGTCCCCTGGAGGAGGAGGAGACACCCTTGGATTTGTGGGTTGGGAGCACCTTGTTTTTCCATGTCTATATTCCACGATTATCCTTGGAGCTGTTGCCTCAGGGAGATGTCTGTCACCTTGTTCTGCCTGTCCTTCTCCCGCATGAAGGCAAAACTTCTACCTCTACCTCTTCCCCAAAAAAACATGGGAAGCAAAAGATGTTGAGGTTTTCAGGTGGGTGAGGAGAACTCGGAGCTTGGTGGGACTCATGGAAAAGGGAAAAATTCCAAGCAAACAAAGTGGGAAATATCCAAGCAGAACCAGAGAACAATTTGAGGTCCTGAGATGTCCCACCAAGGTGACTGTGATGACCCTTCCAGAGGTCAAATCTCACATCCAACCAAATGGGAAGCAAAAGATGTTGAGGTTTTCAGGTGGGTGAGGAGAACTCGGAGCTTGGTGGGACTCATGGAAAAGGGAAAAATTCCAAGCAAACAAAGTGGGAAATATCCAAGCAGAACCAGAGAACAATTTGAGGTCCTGAGATGTCCCACCAAGGTGACTGTGATGACCCTTCCAGAGGTCAAATCTCACATCCAACCAAAGAATGG
>NW_008652199.1:652-3595 GCF_000695815.1 Acanthisitta chloris | reverse complement strand
AGGAATGGGAGAAAGCAGCCCAAAATACTCCTTAGAGAGATTGGATTGGGATTGAGGAGGTTCATCCATGGTGGTGTGGGAGGAGGCACCGAGGGTGGAGCTTCTCTTTGCCCTCAGGCTCAGCTCTTTCATCTCCCAATCCAAGTGCCTAAGCTTGGGAGAACGAGCCCCATCCCCCAAAAAATCCACAAACCTCCGGAAAAACCTGGAGAACCAGCCAAGGGTGGAGACCTCAGCTTTGCATGGGGTTGGAGATCAGAGACAGGGAAGGAACCTCATGACTCTGGAGGAGTTGGGGAAGAATTGGAGCTTTGCCTTCCAGGAAAGAAGAGTTTTCCCACCACATTTGTGCTATGGGTTTCTCCGGTGGTACCTCCAGGAGGAGGTTGGTGGGACCGTGGTGGGTTGGAGATGTCGAGGAGAACAAAGAGGGAGATGTGACAGCTTGATAAGAGCTTTGAGAACCTCTTGAAGCTCCTCAGGATGGGGTTGGGTCCCTTGGGATGGTCTTGGACCCTTGGGGATGGTTTTGAGTTGCTTCACGTGGTGTTCTACTCATCTCATGACCCTACATCCTCCACCACCACCTCCTCCTTCTCCCCCTCACTCACTTTTGGTTCCTCTTCTCCGTTGTCTCACCAAGTCTGCAGCTATTTTGGGACTGTTGCTTCCTCTTTTTGAGGTTCCTCAGAAGAAAAACAACAAGTTTTTGAGGAAACTGAGGTTGGGAAAGTATCAACCTCAACTATTTTCCTACCCCAGAAAGCCCCAACAGGAACTTCATCCCACCTTGCCCACCTCATCCCACCTTGCCCACCTCATCCCATGCTGGGAAAGTTCCGCGCGGGGAAGCAAGCAGCCGACACAATGTGAGTGATAAAGCAACCTCCAACTTTATTGTTAGCTCAGTCTTTCTCTTATACAATCCAGACCCGTTTCACTGCCCCACCAGTTCCTCCAGAAATCAATCTTACAAACACATCGGCACGTAGTCGCTCCCCGCGGCGAACAGTCCCTCCGGGTCGATCCAGTTGCTGTGTCGCAAATGCCGCTACGTGATTTCTCATCTCATAGTATTTAATGCAATTAATCATCTCTCGCCCTGATGTCATCAACCTTTTGGTGGTTTTGTCCTCATCTATGACAAGGTCCCAAAGACAGTTCCCATATTTTCTCCATTCTTCGACAGAAAATAATAGCCCGGGATCCTTAAAGAATCTTTCGGCTGTACGCACGGCTACCGCGCCCGCTAACCGCTCGACACAATGAGCACCCTTCTTTTCTAAAACTCTCTGTAATAAATGTAACGCTTCCTCTTTCTCCATTTTTTCTCCTTCGTTTTCCGTATCTCTTCTTTATCTCGATGCCCACAAAAAATAGCTGCCCGGGATCCTTAAAGAATCCTTTGGCTGTCCCCACAGCTACCAAGCCCGCTAACTGCTTAACACAATTAGCACCCTTCTTTTCTAAAACTCTCTGTAATAAATGTAACTCTACCTTTTCCTCCATGTTTTTCTCCTTTATTTTCCTCGTCTCTTCTTTATCTCGATGCTCTGGCAGCGTCTCCGATGCAGCACTTTAGAGCTGGTAGCAGGCGAGGAACTCGCAGAATCCCCAGACACGACTTATTTGTGCCTGCGCAAACGAGTTTCCGTCCCTGTCGGCTGCGTGACAGAGCTTCTCTGTCAACTGCTCCTCTCCACCTGGTTCCCATCCCGAGGAGAGTCCCAAAGCAGGGACAGGTCCTCAGTCCAAGGACTGGTCCCTAGTCCGAGGCCGAGTTGCCGTTCGGGCGCCACTCTACAGGATCACCGCTGGGAAAATTCCGCGCGGGGAAGCAAGTGGCCGACTCAGTGTGAGTGATAGAGCAAGCTCCAACTTTATTGTTAGCTTAGTCCTTCTCTTATACAGTGCCTGAATAACTCTGCTTATTGTTCTCTTTACCATTACCTAAACCCTAAAAGTTACTTTTGTACACTTTCTCAGCTTGCAGGACAACTATACCTATTATTCACTTTACCTAAGCTCTACAGGTTCCATTTCTATACTTTTTCTGCTTGCAGCTGCAGCTGTGAAGAAGTCTTCTTTATTCTCTGGAGAATCCTTTTTTGTTTTCCCGGGATAGTTCATCCATGGGCTTGCAGCATTGCTGAGCTTTCCCAAACAGTTTGTCCTTCGGCTGCAACGTTACGCTGAGAAAATAACTTCTAATGCTGAGAAGCTAAGTAACCTGAGGCCTAATTCATGGTTATATGCTCAAAGCTCCTGTTTGCTGCTCCTGTTTGGGCTGCTAGGAGTCTCCTTGCTGACACAGCATCTCCATGGAAATATGTCCTTGCTCTGTTAGCCATTCTCCAACAATCCCACCTTGACCCACCTGAGCAAGGAGACACAACCTCTTTGAGATTTCCAGGAACCTGGAGGTGTTGAACATGGAAAATTGGGTTCCAAGAGGGTTTTGTGTCCCTTCTCTGCCGGTGGGAAAAGCTGCAGGGACACCAGGAGAGGTGGGAAGATCAGTGAGATGTCCTAGTTCTAATCTTTTTCCTACTCCTGCTGTTTCAGAGGTTTGGGAATGTAGAGGAACATTGTCCAAGTGAGACAAGCTCCTCCCTGGGGCTGGGAACGTAACTGGGGAGAAACCCCATGAAATTAAGGCAGGAAACCTTACAAGGATTGGGAAAAAAACCCTAGAAGTTCAAACACGGGAAATGAGGGGAGAAAGCTTGAAATGCCCATCCAAGATGTAATGCTTTGCCTTGAGTTAAAAAAAAAAACAACCTACGGAGAATTGAGGCTTACCCTTGGATTTTGGAGGCGGGGAAAAGCAAAAGTTTTGTGCTTTCCAGAAAAGTAAAAATCTGGGAAAAGAGGCAGGGGAAAAAAAACCGAACTCGCCCAACGTGGGGCTCGAACCCACGACCCTGAGATTAAGAGTCCCAT
>NW_008652199.1:408-613 GCF_000695815.1 Acanthisitta chloris | reverse complement strand
GGGTCTCATCCTCTACCGACTGAGCTAGCCGGGCAGGTGTGGGCTTAGCTCCCCCTGGAGCTATAAGAGGCATACAGAGCCCTCGGGGAGAGCTCAGCGTGTGCCCAAAAAGCTAAGAGAGCTGAAACGGGTGGGAAAAAAGGGGAAAAAAAAAGGAGAAAGGAGGAGACTGAAAAAAACTGTTAAGGAAAGAGAATGACAAGAA
>NW_008652199.1:0-262 GCF_000695815.1 Acanthisitta chloris | reverse complement strand
TGAAGAGAGCGGAGGAAGAGCTTCCCGTAGTTCCACGAGGCTTTGTGGTCGTGACCGGAGCGACAGTTCGGGAAAAGAGACAAAAAATAGACATTCCGAGGCAAAATCGCAGCCAAGTGGTCAGGGCGGGACTCGAACCCTGATCGCGATGTTCTCGTTGCTAGACAACGCGCCCGGGGCGGTGTTACTTCCGGGGTGTGGGCGTGGCCAGCGCCGGAAGGAGGAAGTGCGGCAGCGATACTTCCGGGGTGTGGTCGTGGCC
>NW_008652198.1:3261-15847 GCF_000695815.1 Acanthisitta chloris | reverse complement strand
CTCTGCAGTATCGCAACTTCCAGGCGGCATCTCCCGCGGGGCTGCGGGCGCTGGGGCAGGTCCGCAAGGCTACGCTGAAGGTAAGGGGCAACCGGGGATGCTGCGGGGCCGGGGGAGGCTCCAAGCGATGCTGGGGACAGTATAATTAAGAGTAATGGTTGTTGTAATGAAAGAGCGGGGCAGGGATGCGGAGCGAAGTGGCACCGAGGTTAGCGCGGACCCGCGGTGGGTACCACTCCGTCCTGCCTCCCTCGGGGACCACTGTCCATCCTTCCCTTCCTCAGGGGCACCTGGGACCCCTTAGTGGCTGCTGTTTCACTGCCCTTTCCTCCTTAGGGGCACCCAGGTCCCCTTGAGGGCTGCTGTCCATCCTTCCCTTCCTCGGGGGGCACCTGGGACCTCTCGGGGACCACCATCCCACCACCTCTTCCTCAGAGGGCACCTGGGTCTTCTCAGGTGGCACCCAGGTCTCTTCAGGGACCACTGTCCTGCTGTGCCTTCCTCAGCTGGCACCCAGGTCCCCTCAAGGGGCTGATGTTCATCCACCCATTCCTCAGACGTACCTGGATCTTCTCAGGGGGATGCTACCCTGCCATCCCTTCTTCAGGGGGCACCCAGGCCCTCTCAGGGGCTACTGTCCCATCACCCCTTCATCAGGATCACTCAGGTTCCCTCAGGATGCCACTGTCCCACTGCCCCTTCTCCAGGTGGCACCCAGGTCCTCCCAGGGGTCTGCTGTCCCACTACCCCTTCTTCAGACCAAGAGCTTCAACAAAAGGCAATGCAGTTCCCATCAGAAAACCTGTATCTTCCAAAACCCACATCAAATTGAAGTGACATAAAGGGACAGGAGTCTCTGAGAGGAGCAGTGCCTTCTCATCGGGAAGAGCTTGTCAGGGATACTTGAGACGTGCCCAGGAAATGTCCCTGGTACCCTGATGGGTGAGCACTGTGCCATGCAGCCCTTCTCTTCCTACAGGTTTGGGTTTGGTTTTTTTTTAACAGCTTATTCGGTTTCTGAAAGTAAGAGATCAGGGAAAAACTTGTGGGGAATGTTTGTCCCAGGGTGTAGCTCCTGGAAGGAAATCATTACCTTCCTGGAGAGCTGAGTGGAAGGGATTTAACACCAACTGTCTGGTCCTGCTGCTGGGCTGGTTGCTTTGGATTAAGAGACTGAAGTGCTAAATGCAGCACTGGATTCCACTGGATCCTTTCCATGGATCTATCTGGAGATCTTACATTCATTCTTCAGCATGGCATGTGCAATTCAGGCCCTTAAAACGGAATAAGATAGTGAGTGTAGTGTCAAATCTGCCCTTGCAAGAAAGGAGTTCCAAGCCAGCCTGAAATGTTTATTGCAGTTCTTACTTGATCCTCAGTCTTTAACGTAGATCCCACTTGGTAGTGCTTCCAAGCCAAGTTGCAGCCTGAGCTGGACACAATATTTCACAGATCAGAATGGCTTCCTATTAAATCCGACAAAATACTGTGTAAACATTCAGATTTTGGTGTGATTCAAGGCTGAGTGTTAATCATATCTGGGAATGCAAACACAACATCTGGAATCATACCCTTTAGGTAACAATCTGTTCCCATCATCACTCCCAAAATGGCATTAAAGACAGTTGATGAGGTGCTGAGCATGAAAGTGCTCATGGGACATTTCATTCTCCTTATGAAATTGCTGCAGACACTTTATGACAGGAATTTACTGTGTTATTTGATGCTTCTTTCCAAGCCTACAAGTGCTCCTGCTGTATTTACTGGGTAGTTTGCTTATGTATATCTGGATATATATACATATATAAATGCTTATGCCTGGCTGGAGCACAAACTGCTTCTAGTCAGAGTTGTGGGGAAGGAAGGGGATTTTTTCCCAGCTACTATCAGCTACCTGATATAGGAAGGAAAACAATTGGTTTCTTATAGAGAAGTGAAATTCTTCCTCATTTCCTCAGTGCTGGATGCTGCAAGAGCTCATTGTAACCACCCTGTGCACTTTATTTCCCCTTTCTCTTTGCAAACTCTGAGAAAACAAGAGGAGAAATGCACTAGACGTGGTCACTTCCTTCTTTCCTGTTCTCTACTGGCAAAAAATGACAAGAATTTCCTGGAAGGAATGTGCTAAGTTAGGTGAAGGCAAGAGACAGAGATGTTGGGGTTTGGGGAGGTTTAATCCTTGTTTTTAAGGCTGATTTCCTATTGGTGACTATATCCCTGGATCTCATAAAAGCAGGATAATTTTATCATGGAATTTAATAATAAGCATTGTAATTGAATACTAACTTTATTAGCCCATGAGCTGGGCGAGCTGTGGTAATTAGAAACAGCACTGGAGACAGTGCCCAGACTGAGAGCACTGTTAGCTGGGAAGGATCTCTCAAATTCAGGTGAAATGAGACTTTTTTCTCCTGCCAACAAACACAGATATGCCCAGCATGGAACAACTCCTACCTTACTGTTGGCTGCACTTGTATTTTTGTTGTCCTTTCTTTTCTTTCAAGCTAGGAAACAGCAGCTCATGGAATTGTTGACAGCTGCACTTTGAAATACATTTTGATTAGAGATTCAATAGTGTGTTGCAGCTGATTTAAGAGGAAAGCTTTCAAAACACTAATATAGCACTTTCCCATCCCAAACTGTCCTGGAAATCCACACTTAGGAGCAATAGGTGAACAAGGAGGTGAAGGATAAACGTAACACCAGGTAACCTCATGGCTAAACTGCAACATCTGCTTAAATTGGACTAGAAAACACAATTTTACAGTGGGTATTTCTCTTTACAACCTCACCTTGCTATCAAACAGTGTAATATCACAACTAGGGGTGTAAGATTAGAAGGCACTGAAAAAAAATTCCTATTTATTTCCAGCAGTCAGGACCTCACAGTAGGGTGGGAAAGGCAGAATCCATGGCAGAGACAGGTCTCACTCCTCTCTCTGCAGTGCCAGGTCCAGCATACTTAAAAACTGGTCAAAACCTGGTCCCAGGGGAGAAATCCTGGTGGGGAAACACAGAGGAGAAGGGGTGAGAGAGGGATGTCCCCTTTCCCTGCCAGTGGGGAGTGAGAGCAGTGTAAACTGATTGCAAAACTCATTGTAAACTGATTCCCTCCTTTGGGACCGGGGATGAAGCTGCTCTGAAGTTGCTATTTTGGCCTTCACAGTGCTAAAAATCTGTCCTGAAAGTTGCAATAATTTGGAGGCAGGAAATCAAGTAATTCCCCTGACCCAGATATTCAGTGGAAAAATGAATTACTCACTTGTTTTCTTCTTTTCTGGACACTTGGATCTTTGGCTGCTCTCAGCCAGCATCACTGGGGGCTGTCAGATAGCTCTGAGCTCTCACTTCACTCACACCCTGGGGTGGTTTGCAGCACTTTAGGATATAGTGGGAAATAATAGTGGGGAGAAAAGTGACTTTTTTTATACAAAAACACAAATCCTGTTCTAAATGTACAATTATTTCATGCCAAATGGACCTTCTCTCTTGGCCTTGGGGAGCTCAAGAAGCCTTGGGATGCACACCCAGACTGAATCTG
Source organism: Acanthisitta chloris (assembly GCF_000695815.1). Lineage (NCBI taxonomy): Eukaryota > Metazoa > Chordata > Aves > Passeriformes > Acanthisittidae > Acanthisitta > Acanthisitta chloris. The sequence goes on along the minus strand of NW_008652198.1, from coordinate 12,306 downwards.
TGTTTTAGCTGTGTAGCAGCACTTGAAAGCTTTCTAGGTAGTAGGATTAGTAGCTACTAGCAGTGGTGGAATAGATGGAAATGAACAAAGATAATCTGCTTCAAAGGCCAATTACGTATTCTTTGTAGTCCTACTATTTCAGGTTCTCATCTGCCTTCCTGATGATCAGAAAAGGAAACAAACCTGGGTCATTGTGCTTAAAAACACCCAAATTTGGTCAAATTAGCAATGTTATAAACCACACCAATAATTCCTTTTGGGTAGCATCACAATTAGAAACTCAGCCTTAACTCCAGGGATTATTGGGATATATTAGACTCTTCTTTCATTCTATTGCATTCCAGTTACTGATTCTCTGGGGAACCTGCATGTCAGGAAGCCTCTTTGTACCACTTTGCTATGCTGAGTGTCTCCTCATTGTCATTTTCAGGGCAATATTTTAGGCAACACACAAAAAGAAGTAGTAGAATGAGGAGGCAGAGAAGAAAGAGATTATCAAAGCCTGAATTCATCTGTTTCCTCTATCCCCTTTGTGGTGTGATTTGATTCCAGCTCCACACTTGGTTTCATTCTAAAGCTCCAAGAGGGGATTTTATACAAGTAGAACAAGTGACTAAAGCATTTTGTCCTCTTACCTGCAGTGTACAACCCTGTGTAGGTACTAGAGGCAGGTTCTGTGCTGCTGATGTTTCCTTGGGTATGAAGCTTCACTAACCTGATACTGTTGATAACTTAATATATAACTTAATGGGAGAAAGTGTGGTGGGAACACAAAGGCCCAAGGTTAGGTAAATACAACACACACATTCCCTTTGGGTCCTAATCTGCAGCAGGCAGAATTCCCCTCCTGTTTATCTGTTGGATTTAAAACACAAGGAAGACTAATAAATCAGTGCTGTTGCACTGAAAATTGTAGATATTTCAGAAGTGAACGTGAAAGTTGGCAAGAAAATGAGAGAGTGACTAAAGAAGTAGAGCTGATAATGCAAATATTTCTTATTAGGCTTTGCCAACATTAAAAGTAGTTTCTGCTTTAGCATCTTGGGGCTGGGACAGTCTGTGCTATCCCACACCAAAATACCTTTGTTAACTGAGATTCTCAAGTAAAAAAAAAAAAAGAAGAATCCAAAATTTTATATTTCAAAGGTGTATTTCTAAGGCTTTTCTGGTGTTGTCTAGCTGATTCCCATCAGCAAGGAATACTTTTTAATTTAGCCTTAACAACAGAATCCTTGATAATGGAATGGGATACTTGAGGACTGATATTTTCAGGGCAAACCAGAGCAGATGTAGCAGAATCAGCAAGATTAGATTCATTTCTATATTCAAGGGCACTCTGATACCCTGTACAAAATCACCTCCTGAGATCCTGAACACTCATTTGTCACTTTATTCTTTGGAAAGTCCCTCAGTATCAATCTGTCCCATGAAGGACTTTGAGCTGTATTTTCCTTCTTGCCTATCTCTTTGAGGAAAGGCTTTAAACCATCCCTTAATGGTGTTGCTAAACCCTGTGTGTTTGCTGCTGGAATCATTCAGCACATCCCAGCTGAGTGATCTCCTGAAGCTACAAGGCCAGGAGGGAGATGTGGTGCCTTGCTCTCTCTCCTCAGTGCTTGTTCCAGCTGTGGTGCCCTTGTTCTCCCTCCTTGGTGCTTGTTCCAGTCCCTAAGGCTGTGGTTACCCTGATGTTTGACTTTTCTCTCTTCCAGAACATCCCAGGCACTGGCCACAAGTACTACCTGCAGTTCAGTACTGAAGACTACAGAACTGGGGTGAGTCCATGGTCCTCCCTGTTTTTTCTGACCATCAAAAGAATGTCAGCATCTCCAAAACAAGGACTTTCATGGGTTGCAAATGGCTCTTTCCCAATGGAAAAACCTTTATGCTCCTACTTACCTGCCTGGCAGGTGGTTTGGTTTGAGGATCACCTGAGTATCTCAGCAGTCCTCAATCCTGAAATGATTGTTTTATTGAAAGTCACATCAGGCCACCATGGGCCTGTGTGAAACTTTGCAGTGGCTCAAGCTCAGTGACAGTGTGGTCCTCATTATCCCATTGTGGTCCTCATTATCCTGCTGTGGTCCTCATTATGCCACTGTGGTCCTCATTATCCTGCTGCAGCTCCTCTGTCCACACCCCAAAATGGGACTAATGAGCTGACAGCTGTGTGTTCTTTTCAATTCCATCCCCTCTCCATTCCCTCTGCCACAGTTGTCATTAGTTATTTCACTGTGAGCATCTGCTCTTCTTTTACCCCAAAATTTTGTGGCATCCAAATGATTTTCAGGATTTAATAAGAAGCATTAAACAATTTTTGTTTCAAGGCTGAAGATTCCTCCAATGAAAATCCCTGTTAGCAATTCATGTTATTTCTTGAGAACTCTCAAACATATTTCCAAGATGACTTAGTGCATTAATTAAAACCTCCTGTTAAATCCCTTTAGCCTTGTGGGTTTAACCTATTTACTTTTCTGAGGGAAAAATGAAATCCTTCTAAAGACCTTAGTGAGTCCTGAACAGCTTCTTGCAAAGAATGTGCTGCTGCTGACTAAAACCCGGATTAAAACTAACAGTTTGAAATTCTACCTGGACAGGAAAACGCTGGGAACTGCCTGGCCACAGTGCTGTATCCAAAGACAAAGTCTCCTCCTGTTGTCAGCATCAAGTGCTCACACACCAAAGACCACAAGGAAAGCCAGGAAGAGGACAACAGACTTTACCAAAGAATCAGGCACCAAACCAAACCAATAACTGGGAACAATATTCCAGGTATTTTCCTCCAAATAATCAGCTGTATTTCATTTTATCTCCCAGAGCATCAGCACAAGCAAATGTGTATGCATTTAAAGGACACACAAGTATTTACAGTGGCACCCAGAGAGCATAGTGCTACCAAAACATTTCCACCTTGCCAAGGATTCCTAGGGACAACCCAATCCCACTGGATTTAACCCTGGCAGTCAGCACTGACCTGGGAAGGTGCTTTGGGGATGAAAGCAAACCCACAGCATTTCAAACTTCAGGGAGTGCAGAACATCCTCCAGGAATAACAACTGCCCTAAGCCACACACTCCCCAGCAGGGGCTGGAAATTCCCTAGGGGTAACTAACAGGATTTTTCCATGCTGGAAACAGAATGCCCCAGGTGTCTGTTTCCCTCCCAGTTAGGCTTATTCTTATGGATTTTGGGGGAGTTAATTACTACGGATTTGAGGTTCTCCCTCTGTGAATAGTCTCTTGGCAATGTCAGTCCTGCCACACTTTCATACCTTACTCTGATCACAGGTTCAGCATCATTCTCCTTCTTCTTCCCTGTGACACGTGGGAGGGAAGAGTCACATCCCAGGACTAGTGCTGTGCCAGACCAAAGTGCTCTGTGGTTCATCACTTTGCTGCTGAGCAGGCAGAATGACTATTTCCCTCTCTCTCTCTCTCTGTGCCCTGCAGACAGCTATGGCAATATTGACCCTGCCCTGGAGCCAGTGTGGGCTTTGGCTGTTGCTGGCAGCAGCTCCATCATGTGGGAAAGGTCAACAGAGAAACTGAGTTACTTCATGGCCCAAGTGAAGTCTGTGAAGCAGTGGGTGAGTGCAGCAGCAGTGACACATCTGCAAGGCAGAGGTAGCACACAACACACATCTCATACTGCTGTAAGGCGTGACTCTCCCCCAATCCCAAGGGCTTCTCATTACCATTATCCATCTCTGGCCAAGCATCTTGTCTAGGTTTTGGTGGGAATGTTTTACTCATTTGGACAAGATTTGGGTCTCCTTGTTTGCATGAGTGGCTTCTGCAGGTCATCAGCCCCACACCAAGTCACTCCCAGCACCCTCTGTCCACACTCACAGGTCCCATCAGCCTCATACCTGGCACATACCTGTCTGGGGCACTGATCTTCCACCTGCACATCAAACTGCAGTTCCCCAATCTCTGTCTCCCTCAGCCAGCTGTGATCCAGAGACAGGATTCAGTCTTAACTCCCTCGATACTCAGCACGAGATTTCTTTGAGGGAGAAATTAATAGTCAGGTAAGATCCTCAAGTTTGAGAGGGTTAAACTCGATTAATGAGCACCTGAGTCATCCAATCTCATGGCAGAGACAGTCAGGCTGCAGAGCTACACAGCAGTTAGTGCCTTCATGCAGGAAGTGCTCCTAATTCTGTGCCTTTCCATGATCCAAATCCATCTCCAACCAGCATGCACAGCCAGCAAGACCTGCTCAGCCCATTCCCTAAACTTCAGTCACGTAATTAAAGCAGAAGTTAAACTTCAGTGATATAACTTGTGTTCTTCTCTTTTTGATGCATGTCCAGATAAGGAAAGATGATTTCACCGAGTTTGACTACACTGTCCTACTCCATGAAATGCCAACACAGGTAAGGAAGGGCATGTGTACAATCCCTCCCTTCTTCAGGAGATGAGGAGCATAAAGGTCATAGAATCACATCTAAGATCATCAAGTCCAACCATTGTCACTGCTCTAACCCCTAAACCATATCCTCCAGCACCAGATCCAGGCACCTCTTAAACACTTCCAGGAATGGTGACTCCACCACCTCCCTGGGCAATATTCCAGTGCCAGAAGAAGGCTGTAGGTGTTTAAAGGAAGGTTTCTGTATGTTGATCCTTCTGCCATTTCATGCTTAGTAGTTCAGTTTTGTTCCTGGGAACCCTAAGTAGAGGCTACTGTGTCCTTCATGGCAGAGACCTGTGGGGTGATACCAGATAGTGAGGAAAGAGGTTTTCTTGTCACTGAGTATTTGGGTTTCCTTTTACTCAGGATAATTATGCAGCATTTTTGTTTAGTTTGGAGAAAGGTCCTGGAGTGTGTCCGGAGAAGGGAAACAAAGCTGGAGAAGGGCCAGATCCAGATGCCTCTTAAAACACTCCCAGGACTGGTGACTCCACCATCTCCCTGGGCAATACTCCAGTCCCTGAACACCCTAATAGGGAAAATGGTTTTCCTAACATCTCCTCTGGCTCTGCCCTGTCTCAGATCAAGGCCATTCCCTCTAGTCCTCTCCCTGCAGCCATGGCAGGAGACACCATCCCCCACCTCTCTCCAACCCCTGTCAAGGACTTGGAGAGAGCCAGGAGGTCATTCCTGAGCCTCTTCTCCAGGCTAACCAAGCTCAACTTCCTCAGCACTTCCTCATGTGCTCTAGCCCTTTGCTGCCCTCACTGCCTTTGGCTGGACTCACTCCAGTGCCTCAATGGCCTTTTTGCAGTGAGGAGCCCAAAGCTGAACACAGCACTGAGCTGTGACCTCCCCAGTGCCGAGTCCAGGGGGATGATGATGAAATGTGTGTGTTGGTTTCCCAGGAGATGATTTCCTGCCACATGCGTCTCACCTGGAGGCCTGGGCACCCCCTCAAAGTCAAACACTTCTGTGCCTCGGAGCATCAGGGCCTTGAGGAAGCATCAGGAATGGAGTCTGGATCAGCTGCTGGAGTTCCAGATGAAAGGGGAGCCAACTTTTAAGGGACATAATCAGCTTTCTGGATGTGGATTGAATGAGAGAAATCCTTGTGCTACCAGAGCTGGAGCTGGGATAATTTTTCCTCCCATGTCAGTGAACTGGAAATGCTTTTCACTAGCCTCTTCTGTGCCAAAATTAATTCCTCTCACTCTTTAAACTGCAAGACTCAAGTTCTACCTGAAAACTTTGCTACTCCATATATACACAGATGAACATACCCAAGTTGATTTTACAGCCAGTAATTAACTGTTTAAACTTAGAGTTTGTAAACAAAGTTAATATATTTGGATAAAAGCCTTGAGAAAACTTTTGATTTGTCACTGAGGAATATTTGCCTACTAATTTTTTTTGGGTAGAATCATGCTGATTTTTAACTCACACCTCCAATAAACCAAATACCATCATGCAGGCCCGAGGTTGGGTTTTCTTTCCCCATGTTGGATCCCAATTTCCACCTTCTCCGTGTCTGGGCTGTAAAAGGACATAGATGAGTCTCAACAGCAAAGCATCTCCCCACCAGGCCCTACAGAACTCAGCCCCTGCCTGGCCCCAGCCCTGCTGACACATTTGCTGACACAAAAAGGTTTCTTCTCTCCTGTTTTTGAGGGCAACTGAGAAAATATTGACAAAAGGAAACCATAGTTGGTTGTGTCTCTGCACACACTGCAGTGTTTGTCAAGTGGAAATCAAAGATGGCTTTGCCTCTTTGCAGTTCTTGCTGTTCACTCAAACCCAAACATCCTTGCAGAGCCAGGAAGGCTCCATATGGATGAATTTCCAACTTTGGGTTTGGCAGGGAACAACCTGCTGGCAGAACACACATCACACAGCTCTTCTGGCAGTGCCTGCTGTGTCCTGTTCCCATCCTGAACACCACAAAGTCAAGGTTTGTGCTCTGCCACCACATTCTCCAGTTGGGTTTGCAGCAGAGCCACCACTGTGCCACCTCTGGGCTCTGAAATGGTGCCAAACTGTCTCAAGCTCACCTGTTTTTCCCCCTTAGCCAAGATTTCTGCCAGGATGGATTAAATCCCTACCAAGAAGGACCTTACTGAGTCAAACAGGCACTGGGATGTGTGTTCTGTCTAATTACTTATGGTTTTCACTGCCCTGGAACTGTACTCAGCACCAATGATTCACAGGAAAGCTCTCCCTGAGGGTATTTAGGCTGTCAACCCCCCAAATTCAGGCATTATATACAAAGAGTGTTAAATCTGATTCCCTGACTGAAGCTTTTTCAATCAACACCTCCCAGTACTTTCAGCCAAGCAGCATTCCACATCCTCTTGGTGTTTTCTCTTGTGCTGGTACATTTCTCATCATCAAAAGGATGAAATCAGAGCTTGTAATTTCAACATTTCCTAAAGAAACTGGTGGTTCAAATATTTTGTAGGCTGTAAACAAGAAAACAGTGTAGATATTGCACTTTGGGGCTCTGCTTTGGTTCCTTACCTTGTCTTTACCACCGCCCTGCACACCTGGAACAGAGGATGAGGCACTTCTGACTCTCCAGGTGGGTGTAACTGATGACTCACAAGCAAGACAAATTTGAATCAGTTCAAAACATGCACAGAACTTCTGCATGAGCAGCAAAGCTGTAGGAATTCTAAGGCAAAGCTTCCCTCAGCTGCTTTAAGGCTAAGATTACAGCCTAAAACCTAAAGTCATACAGCAATATTCTTAGGGGTTTGGGTTTTTTTCCTGATTTATGGAGAACCAAGATATCTGGCAGAACCCATGAGCCAGGAATTCACATCATGTCTGACCTTAGCAGAGTATAAAACGCCATAAATAGACTCTTAACCACCTTGTTTCTTCCCTGCATTTCCAACTGCTTTTACAGACAGCTCTGAATTTGGGTAAAAGCACCAGATTTGCTTCTTTTAGACAATTTCCAAATGCCCAAGGACTTGCAGGGCTTTTCTGGGAATGAATTCCAGCTGACCACTTCACAAAAACAAAGCCAGGGATGTAAGGGAATCAAGATGTGGCCCAAAGCAACACCACAGGGACACACCACATCACTCCTGGTTCCATTGGCATCTCCATGTCCCAACAAACCTTTGCCCAAGGTTCAAATAAACCATTTTCCCTGTCTTTCCCTGAGGGCTGAGGAGAAGCAGCTTGGCTGCTGCAGTTCTGTCCGTGTCTGGGAACCATCATCCCTGGGCCTGGGCCAGGAATGTCACTGGGTTTGAACTGGAACTTCATTCCCTGTTTACTGGAAGTCTGAAAAAGTGCTGTGAAGCTGAGGAGGTCAGGAAGAGAGGAAGAAAATTCCACATGGACTTTCTGGTTGCAATTAAAAATGTACAATTATGGTGGCAGCTTCTCCTTCTCACCTAACTAATGCCTTTGTTTTGTGTCTCTGCTGTGAGTCAGCAACATTTAGCCAACTGATTCCTGAGCTGAGCATCAGCTGCAACACACCCTCTGCATTGGAAGATTCTGGGAAAAGGAAGCTTTGGTTTGGTTTTCTAACAAAGAGCCAAATCCCAAACCCATACAATCAATCCACAGCACCAAGCCTATACAATGAATACACATCACCAAGTCCATATACTGAATCCACACCTCCAAGTTCATACAGTGAATCCACACCACCAAACACAATGAATCCCCATCACCAAGTCCATACCATAACTCCACACTGTCCACAGCTTTGGGAATAGTGAACTCCTACCAACATCCTTGGCAACTCTTCTCCATGCCTTGTGTCACCAGTGAAAAGTGGATCTGGCAACAAGCCAGTTGCACTGAGTGATGGCTTTGCCCAGTGGGTTGAGGCTTTGGAGGATCCTGTGCTGTTCCTGAAGGATTTGGAGGGCAAACTGCCATCTCTTCCCTGGGAACACCATGTGGTCAGTGTTGGATGACATCTCAACCCTGTGCCTGTCCAGCAGCTCTCACCAGAGTCTCCTGTCTTAATAGTTTTAAGCTTCCCAAACCAGGAACTAACCTAATTTCAAAATAATGATGTATCAAGTAAAAAAAATACAATTATTTTAATAGAACTCAATGGAGACAAATTTCAAGACAAATTACCAGCTGTGTTTAACCTTTCTGTATTTCATTAGCATTGACATGTGAACAACTCCATCTTGATCTCCTGGTGGCTTCTGAGGACACCAGAGGAAGAGTGTTATGATGAAATTCCAAGTCCAAATCCCACTGCAACCCACCTTCCATGGCTTGGAAAACTGAGCTGGTGGAGGAGAATGTGCAAAAGTGTTCAGCGGCCTCCAGAGGAGTAAAATCAGCTCTTGGCTTTGCCCTTCTTGGCAGGGAGTCGCCCTGTGGCCTCCAGGTATTTGTTGATGATTTCTTCCTGAGTGCTGGGGGAACATGGGTGGTATTTGGAGTATTCCATGGTGTATTCACCTTTTCCCTGAGGAATTGAGGAAAAGAAAGTCAACATGAGGATGGGACAGGCATAAGGTCAAAGTGAGGATGCAACCTGAGCAGGTCTGTGAAACAGCACCCAATAATCCTTTATAATCCTACACAAACTCCTCAAAGTCTGGAGGAGCTTCTAGCTAGGAATGATACAACTCAGTTAACTGA
>NW_008652198.1:2938-3209 GCF_000695815.1 Acanthisitta chloris | reverse complement strand
TGATAATGCAAAATAACCCAAAGGTACAGAAATAACCATGTGTTAGCAGAAAGAACATTAAGGACTTACCTCTGTGCAAGATCTCAGCTCAGTGGCATAGCCAAACATATCATTCAGTGGCACCTGAAATCCAAACAGATCATTGTAAAAACAAGGTGGTTTTCAATCAGCTTTGGGTTATCATCTAATTAATCTCAATTATGATATAAAGTGTTCTCTGTAAATAGTTGAGAGTTAATTATCTACTGTTGTAAAGTACCTGTTATTTTAA
>NW_008652198.1:0-2914 GCF_000695815.1 Acanthisitta chloris | reverse complement strand
GGAAACCCCCAAAATCTGAGTGTGCACCTGATATATCCCAAATATAACTGTGAATATCCCAAATTCAGTGATGGGTCACCCAGCAAGGTGTGAGATATCTCCAGACAATCCTCTGGAAACACTTTAGGAAGAAGGGACCTGGTATGTACTACTGAGCTAAGGCTTTGCCGAGATGGTTTATCCTCCCACCACCTAACAGGAACACATGTTTTTAGGAGGAACATAAAAGAAGGAACATTGAGGACAAGTCAACCTTGCTATGACCTTATTCATATGAGCTCAGGAAAACAGTAATGGAGTCAAAAGGCAATGCAAGGAAAGGAAAGCTGAGGACCAGTGAACACCACACACCTCAGCATAGAGAGTGAAGTATCCCTCTGAGCCATCCTGCCCTGTGATCACCCCGTGCCGACGGTTAATCCCAGCGATCACTGCTCCCTGGAATTCCGTGGGTGCCATCACCTCCACGGCCATGATGGGCTCGATGATCCGCACAGAGGCATTCTCCATAGCTGCAGGGAAGAGTCAACTCATCAAATATCCAAGGACAAGCCTGGTGCAAGGCAAGAGATATAAGACACAGGCACAGGTTGCCCAGGGAGGCTGTGGCTGCCCCAACCCTGGCAGTGTTCACAGCCAGGTTGGATCAAGCCTTGAGCAACCTGTTCTGGTGGGAGGTGTCCCTGCCCAGGGCAGGGGGTTGGGATTGGATGATCTCTAAGCTCCATTCCAACCCCTTATCATTCTATGAGACTAAGATGCTCCTGTACATAACAACAAAGTGGTCTACGGTTATGCCAAGTGTTTCTTACACTAGTGAGGGAAAGCAATTACCAACTACATGGAATTCCGGCTCCTTTGCCTTTTATTCCTGAAAGCACGATCAGAGAACCATTAAGGTAGGAAAAGATGTCCAAGATCATCAAGTCCAACCTTGCTCACTAAACCATATTGTGAAGTGCCACATTCACTCATTGTTTGAACACTTCCAGGGATGGTGACTCCATCACTTCCCTGAGGAGCCTGTTCCAATGCTCCTTCAGTGAAGAAATTTGTCCTAAAAATAATGCTGGGAGGCATGGTTTGACCAAATAGTCTCTTATCCATGGAAGGATGAAGCTGTTGGTGTTTCCTGTATTCCAGGCAAACAGGATTTCCTTCATACAACAATAGGAATAACTGTGCATCCCTCAAATATCTATAAACTCTTGGATATATTCTGCTCTATGCAACTGGCCAGACTTTGGAGGGAGGGAGGGATAACCAAGGCAGCAAATGAACCTGCAGAAATGAGGGTGTTAAATTGAGCCCCAGCAATAAGGCAACAGGACACATTCAAACAACAAGCTTGTACCTTGCTTTAGGGCTCCTTCTCCTGCCCTTATGAAGGCAACTTCATTGGAGTCCACTGCATGATGTGCACCATCCTCCAGGACAAACCTGATTCCAGATATCTTGTGCCCTGACAGCAAACCTTTCTCACAGGCATCTCGGAATCCCTGGAAACAACACCTCCAAGTCATCAGCAACCTTTGTATCATCAATCTTTGGACCCTCAGTTTGATACTGATATTTGTTTACACATAAAAACCACAGAACAAGCTAAGCACAAGGCAAAATGTCCTCAGGATTTGGCTTTGTAAAGGACTCTATGGCCAAAACCCCAAGAATGCTCTCTATGGAAAGAGCTCTTGCCTGAAGAACAAGATGCCTTGAAGACTGCCTGGGTTTTTTTTCAAGATTTGGCAAAAATCTTCAATTCAAGTCATGGAATAATGAAGGAATTAATTTAGGTTAGTGCAGGAATTCCAAGACGATGGTAGGAACTAATTAAAGCAGTATGTGCTAAGTTAGATGGTTAGAGAGAGAGCCACAGAGGGAGCCAACAGAAGAGATGAAAAAGATGGAATACTTGGGAATTCAAGCAGAAAATGCAGCTTAATTACAGTTTTCTACAGAACTGGCCTCAGAGAAGTCACAAAATGTTACATATTTTGGGGTTAGAGATAACAATCATGTGGCCCCAACCAAAAGCAGGAGAGGTCAGCAAGAAGCAGAGTGAGCAAGAGTCTTGTTCGACTGCAAGAAGGGAAAGGAAGCACTACAAGGGCAACAGAGCCAGCACATGCCAGCAAAAACACACAGCAGCTTCTAGATGAAGTGGGAAACCCAGGAATGAATGCAAGATCTGGAGTCAAACCACACAAATGTGATCCTGCTTCCACTGAAGCAATGGGAAAAGCCTCCTGGCCTGGGGCAAGGCTGGAACAGCAAGTGTGGATGATATGGCAGGAAAATAACAAGGACTGGCATTTCCTACATTCTAGACACACAGAAATGGTTTGTACCTTTTCCACAGCAGGCACAAATTGTTTGGGAATGTTTGTGCCAATGGTTCTGTCTTCAAATTCCACTTTTGTGTAGTCTTCAGGGTCCAGAGGCTCCAGCTGTCCGATCACCTTGCCGTACTGGCCCGCTCCACCTGTCTGCTTCTTGTGTGTGAATTCAAACCTGGAGCCAGACAATTCCCCAAATGCCACATCACTCACTGTGCAAACCATGCTGCAGCCACAGCTTTCCATGGAAAACATTCCCATCCTGCATTTCATAGAGTCCCACAAAGGTTTGGGTTGGGAGGACCTTAAAGCTCATCTCAACCCAAACCCCCCCCCCTGCCATGGGCAGGGACACCTTCCCCTAGTCCAGGTTGCTCCAAGCCCCATCCAACCTGGTCTGGAACACTCCCAGGGACGTGTGCCATCTGGGCAAGCTGTGCCCGTGCCTCCACACCAACACAGGGAAGAATTCCTTCCCAAGATCCCACCGAACCCTCTGCAGTTTAAACTTTTACTCCCCTCGGCAGTGCGGGGGATGCTCCCCGCGCAGCATCCCCTGCATCCCGCACGGCTCGGCC
>NW_008652197.1:17425-19286 GCF_000695815.1 Acanthisitta chloris | reverse complement strand
GATGCCTCTTAAATGCTTCCAGGGATGAAGTGTTTAGGAGAATTTAGGAGTGATGTTCGCTCAGGGTTTGAGTCCTCAAGTTTGATTTCACTTGCTCATATTCATGTTGCTTAAAATAAGCAGAATTGAAGTGTAGCATTAGAGACAAGGAAGACTTCTGAAGCATCCTGGGTCCTCCTTTTCTGAGGAAATATGCAACTTGTTTTGTTGTAGAGATGAAATTGGCATTAAATGATGGAGTTCATTCTTTGGGAGTTTCCATCTTGCCATGGTCTCTGGGCAGCAGAAGAGGAAAGCTCAGAAGAAGTTTCTTGCCTCTTTCTCAGCCTGATACTACTATAATAAACTAGTGTTTCAACCAGCACAATCCATCCTGGGTCAGACCTCTCAAATAGCATGGAAAGGTCTCTCCTGCCTGGTTTATTAGCCTTCTAGCTAGTTCAGTACCTTTAACTAGATCCAGGCTCCTGGTTTGGGAAGCAAAATAGCCAGGATAGTTCTGCCTTCTTCAGGATTCTCTGGACAAGTTATAACTCTGCATTAGGAAGACACTTGAGAGTCTTTGCCCTTCCCCAAGGATGAGCTACCCAGCAGTTTTTAAATCAAATTCAGTTTGTGTGTGCATTGCTTTTTCTGTTAGAACTCCCACTCAGCTTTGCCTTAGCAGGTTATCTGTTTAAAATTCATTGCTGAGCTCACATCTTCCCAGGGATGAAATTACTTTTGTCATATTTGAAGGCGTATTTCATACTGTTTTCCTCCATCCCAGTGCTTAAAATTCTTCTTGTTTTGTACTCCATAGCTTTTATTTTCTTGTTGTTGTGTTTCAGTTTATATCCATATTTTAAAGGAGTTTTCAGCTGCCTTTTTCCTGTGGTTTCCAAGCAATCAAATGGGCAGATGAGGAAATGAAACTCTGGAATAATGTGACTTCTAGTGTTCATTTTTAAGTGATTGTCCTTTCTCAGGGTGTTCATACAGCTCCACTCATTCAGCCAACACTCTGCAAATTGCCAGCGACTGTCTCAGTTCTCATTCTAGGAGATGTTCTCATTCTAGGCAGTTTTGCATCCTTCAGACAACATATTAAATTCACAAAGATTTGTAATCCCTTTGAAAAACTGAAGGCCTGGAGCACCAGAGCAGACAAGGAGTCAGATTTCCCAGCCTTATCAGGAGGAGACAAAGTTCTATCCTGGCAGAATAACAGCAAACATTAAAACCTGCTGAGAAAATTACACCTTGAATTTTTCAAACTCTTTATGCTTCTGTTTAAATCAATTCATGGCCTTGATTTACTCACCTCTTTCCAAGTTTGTGTGGTGTTGCATCATTCTCTTTTAAAGCAGTATATTGAGGAAAATACCAGCTCCTATTCTCAGTTCTTGTGGATAGTCATGTAAGGCATTAATTGTAGCAGACTCCTTGAAGTGATTGTGGTAACTGGGAAGATCATCCCTTGACTGTGTCTTGGGGTTGTCCTGTGCAGGGACTGGAGTTGAACTTCCCTGATTCTTGTATGTCCTTTCCAACTCAGGATATTTTATGGTTGACAAGGACACTCTGTGAAGCTGCAGAAACTACACATACTCCCAGCTTTGTAAAGACTTTGTCTTGAACACCAAGAGGCAGTAGCTGTTCATGGGCAGGCAGGAAGAGCTTTCATTCAAAAGGAAATGTTGGGGGGTGTAGGCTTAAACCCAAGGAAATGACCACGTACTAATGCCTAGAAAGGATGGACATGTCAGAGACAGGACTCAGAGGGGGATAGTTAATCCTGTTTTGTTCCCAGAATGCTCCAGTTCTCTTCTGGCTTCTGTCACCACTCCTGCATTGACTCCTGCTCTGCCCCAGCCCTGAC
>NW_008652197.1:0-17396 GCF_000695815.1 Acanthisitta chloris | reverse complement strand
TGCTGAAATCCTTCAGCCCCCAAATCATAGAGTTCAGGGGTTGGAATGGAGCTTAGAGATGATCCAGCCCCAACCCCTGCCCTGGGCAGGGACACCTCCCACCAGAGCAGGTTGCTCAAGGCTCAGCCAACCTGGCTGTGAACACTGCATCACAAATATCCTGCCCGAGCCCCTTTCAGAATGCTGAGCATGCTAAGAAACTGCAAGGTGAACAAAACAGTGCCCAAAGACATGAGTGTATGAATAAAACAGGTGATCCTGTCAAATCATCTGCTGAGTTCTGAATGATGCACTAATCCTTTGTGTGCTGTTTCTCTCCGTTTCAGGGTGGGAATAACGCAGGTCATACTGTGGTCGTTGATGGGAAGGAATATGATTTTCACCTATTTCCTAGTGGCATCATTAATCCAAAGGCAATTTCTTTTATTGGTAAGACAATTTTGGCACTTATTCTGTAAGCTAACACTGTCTAGTGGATAGCTGCAACTGATTTTATAGTAACCGGGGAAGAAAAACATATATACGTGACTGTCACTCAGATTTGCTTTGGCTTCAGCTCTTTGGTTCCTATTTCACTGCTGCTTTAATACAAAGCTACTCTGTGTCAGTTTAGTTTTTGCTGCTAGAAAATTGAAAGCAAGGACACCCTCATGTCATGTTGCTCTTGCTTATGCTTTATGGTACAAGTTTTTATCTCACCCTCTCCTTGCACACTCCTTTTGGGCTTTCAGAGATGTGTGTGCTATTCTCTAGGGGCACAAACCCCAGGGTATCTCTCTCCTGACCTTCCAGAAACAGGCCCCAAGATACAGGACTCTGCTTGGCAGGTTGTCACAGACTCCTTTTTGGCCACATCACCAGCTGTTTAGGGTGAGGTTGTGTTTTGCTCCGAAGATATTGAATGCAGGTGGCATCATAAACAAAAATTTGCATTGCTTACTGGACATGAAACTCGTGTTTGAATGGTAGGCAAATATAAACCTCCTGTCCAAGTTATGATGCTTTCTGACAGAAATGAGTGTACGTTTGAGTGAGTCCTGGAGTTTTTGTTCCATTTGCTATTTTCCAAAGAGATGACTGAAATATATGAAGCAGATTTTTTCCCCTCGGCTGAACATGGTGTGTTGTCTTGCTTTCCCATTTCCTCCCTTTCAATTAGTAATGGCTAGAACTTAAATTATGCTAAATTTAGGCTGAGACAGCCTCATGCATCTATCTCTGGTGCTCCCAAGAAGGAGACAGCAGCTGTTTCCAGCCCACTGCAGCACGAATCCTCCTCATCTCTGCTCTGCGTTGCTCCTGGGTTCTGTATTGCAGCTCCAAAGCAAGGGGAAGGCATTGCTAACACCTTACAGCTCCAGTCTGAGCTCAGTTTAAACCAAATGGAGAAAGCTGAAATGTTCCACACAGCCTTGTCAGTTTGTTAAGGCCACAGACTTCTTTGAGCTGTTGCCTGTGAACAATTGAGGCTGAAGTCGTGGGGCAAAGTCCATCACAAACAAAGACAAGAATCCGCTTAGCTCAGCTGACTGTGGAGCAGCCTGAAACAACCAGCTCTGGGGTTTGACTTTAGCAGCTTATTAACTGCTCATCCAACCTCAGGATTGATCCTAAAAGTCCTCAAGGTCACTCTGTGAGAAATGGAGTTTTATTTTCTAGCTAAAATTTTAGACAGTGAGTGTTGATGTATTTTACTTGCTAAGAATGTTGTCGTCCTTGCTTTAAAAATAACTCATTTATGTTCCTAAAGGTAACGGAGTAGTTATACATTTACCAGGCCTGTTTGAAGAAGCTGAAAAGAATGAAAAGAAAGGTTTGTATCAAGTAATTTTTAACCTACCCTTATTTTGGCCATGCAGGTTGAGGGTTTTGTAAGCTGTTCATGCTGACCATAAATATTCAGTGCAATAACATTCTGGATTTTAAACAATGAGGAAAATAGGATTTAAAATCTTGGGTTGTGTTGGAGTCGTTAGATGTATTTTCAAAGGTATCTTTTTGTGGGATTCGGGGAGTTCTATGGCATTTGATACCACATTAGATGAAGTTACCACATTGGAGAAGGTTGTGTGGAGACCTCAGAGCACCTTCCAGGAGCTGAAGAGGCTCCAGGGAAGCTGCAGAGGGATCTGTGTTAGGAGCTGCAGGGACAGGACAAGGGGCAATGGGGACAAATTGAAGGAGGGGAAATTTAGGTTAGATTTTAGGCAGAAGTTTTCCCTGTTGTGGTGGTGAGACACTGTCCCAGGTTGCCCAGGGAGGCTGTGGCTGCCCCAACCCTGGCAGTGTTCACAGCCAGGTTGGCTGAGCCTTGAGCAACCTGCTCTGGTGGGAGGTGTCCCTGCCCAGGGCAGGGGGTTGGGGCTGGGTGATCTCTAAGGTCCTTTCCAACTCCTAAAATTCCATGATTCTATGAAATAAATCCCAAGATGTGTGGTAAGCTCCCCTTGACCTCAAAGAGAGGTGATTTATCCCAGGGTTTCTGTGCCCAAATATATTTGAGCAAGGCTTTGGACTCTCTGACCTTCTAAGGTCCCTTACTTTTCAAATTGTTTTGTTTCTCTATTGAAACTCTCTAGTTTGTGGCACAAGTGGAGTTTGAGGGATGCGTTGTATGGTGAATTAACCAAGTATCTTTCCTTGAAGTAAGAACTGCATGTAATTCACAGTATTGTGGCATTGAGAAGTGAGTCTGTCCATACCAGGATGAGAGAGCTGATAAGTAAAATGTGAGAAACATTTAACAGAAACATTGCTGATATTTGATATTCAATTATGGTTTCTCCATTTCATCTCCAGTTCCTTAACAAGAAGCCAGACTAGAAGAAAGACAGAAAAAACTAAAAATCAATGTCAAAGCCTGAGCAGTGAGCACAGCTGAAATCCTACCTTTGTTTATGTCTTCTGACAGGTTTGAAAGACTGGGAGAAAAGGCTGATTATATCAGATAGAGCTCATATAGGTAAGTGATGACTGAAGGGGGGAAAAGACCTCAAACTGTTGCTTAGGTCATGATGCTAAACTAAGTTAGTGCAGAGACCTGTGATGTATTTGATCTAATGGAACTGCTGTGTGTGATGCGTGTCCCAAACATACCAATGGAATTCCTTAGGAGCTGCAGTGACGGGATAAGGGGCAATCCCAGGCACAGCTACAGATTGGGTAGGGAAGTCATTGAAACCAGCAGTGAGGAGAAAGACTTGGGAGTGACAGTAGATGAGAAGCTCAGCATGAGCTGCTGTGTGAGCTCAGCCCAGAGACCAACCCAGGCCTGGGCTGAGCCACAGCAGTGTGGGCAGCAGGTCAATAGAGGTGATTCTCCCCCTCTGCTCTGCTCTGGTGAGACCCACCTGGAATACTGCACACAGTTCTGGTGTCCTCAGTGTAAGAAGGACATGGAACTGTTGGAGCAAGTGCAGAGGAGGCCACGAAGTTGCTAAGAGCACTGGAGCATCTCCCCTATGAGGACAGGCTGAGGGAGTTGGGGCTGTTGAGCCTGGAGAAGAGAAGGTTGTGTGGAGACCTCAGAGCACCTTCCAGGAGCTGAAGGGGCTCCAGGGAAGCTGCAGAGGGATCTGTGTTAGGAGCTGCAGGGACAGGACAAGGGGCAATGGGCACAAATTGAAGGTGGGGAAATTTAGGTTAGATGTTAGGCAGAAGTTTTCCCTGTGAGGGTGGTGAGACACTGTCCCAGGTTGGGTGGCTGGGGCTGGGGGTTGGGGCTGGATGATCTCTAAGGTCCATTCCAACCCTTAAATTCTATGATTCTATGAGTGTGGACATGAGGGGAGATTATGTTCTCCGTTTTTCCAGTGTTTAAGGAATACTTGCTCTGTTTTCACTTGAGGAGCTCTGTGTACAGTCAGTGGCAGCAACAGTGCTTTGAAATCATGGATATGTGTGTTTTAAAGGCTGTTTTTCTCTCCTGTGTGTCCCACTCTGTCCATTTGCTTTCCCTCCGCAGTGTTTGACTTTCACCAGGCAGTAGATGGGCTCCAGGAAGTGCAGAGGCAAGCACAAGAAGGCAAAAAGTAAATATTTTCAACACCCTCATTTCACTAACAGCTATGCAAATTGGAAAAAAAAACCTGCTGTGAGGTTGGAAAACAGAAAGGGAATGTGTCTCTAAAGAGCCTTGTGACTGATGCTGTGCCTGCTTTGCTCCTGCTTGTGTCAGTGAACAGACTCAGTGGCTCGAGGCCTTGTGCTTTTCTGCATGCCACAAACAGCTCAGTCCTTATGCAAAGCCTCGAAGTTCCTGTATGTTCATTATTTAGGTATTATTTATGTATATCTATATATTTATGTTTGCATCTTTATTATTTATACATATATTTATCTGTATCTCTATATTTATCATCCATTTAACTTTATCATCTTCTCATATCTCAGACTCCCTGCTCAATATATGGTCAACTGAAGACCTTGAAACAAAATTAATTGGCATAAACTGTATTTTTTGCCTATATTTATTCAAGTTTGGGGGGGATGTTTGTTTTCATTTAGTATTGGCACAACAAAGAAAGGGATTGGACCAACATATTCTTCCAAAGCTGCTCGGACAGGCCTTCGGGTTTGTGACCTCCTCTCTGACTTTGATGAGTTTTCTTCAAGGTACAACTATTTTCCTGTCTAAATATTAGGGTGGAGTGATACATTTTGGCTGATAGATTGGATTTTACGAGGTTGTTTTCCAAGATGTGTCTGAATTTTGTCTGTAAATTGTCTAGAAGGAGAAGAAAATGGGAAGGAATATGTGTGTGTGTGTGTATTTATTTATTTCCTGCACTTCAGAGTTTCTCCTCATTTAAAATCCAGTTTTATACACTGGGAAATGCACTGGTTGAGGTAACCAAGTCCTGGGTGTTTCCTCCATATAGCTCTTAGTCTATACTGTGTGTAATATAAACTAGTATTTTGCCCAAGGTTCTGTGAGCAGTGAAAAAGTTTCTCACAGACCCAACTTGACTATTTTACAGATTTAAAAACCTAGCACAGCAATACAAGTCAATGTTTCCCACACTGGAAATAGATACAGAAGGACAATTGAAAAAGCTAAAGGTAAGAGGTTTAACACTTGTCATGTTTCTTCAGTGTCATGGAAAGTACAGAATAAAAGATTAATAGTTGGTGTCATTTAAAGTCCCTTTGTGACCAACAATATGTTCTCTAATACTCCAGAGGAGTCATCTCTAATTTCTTTTGGTGCTTGCACATTTCCAAGTCCCACTCAGTTTGTCTATACTATAGACACACCATGTAGAGACCATAGCAACAACATTTGGTAGTTATGCCACATCTCTGCATAGAAATGGAACAGAAATTAGGGCATTCTAATGCCATATTAGGTCATGATTTCTTATGTCAGTGCTCCAATAGATTGATTTGTTTCCAATAGAATAGATGCTGACAGTTGTGTTTTTCAGGGAAACAGAGTTATTGAGGCTGGAGTGTTATCCTTATCTGTGTGTTTTGTCTTTCCAAAGGGAGCACAGTGTTCCCTGCTTCCAGGCATTGCCTGGGGAAGCTGATATTTGTGCTCAATTTGCAGGGCTATGCTGAAAAAATCAGACCCATGGTTCGAGATGGTGTGTACTTCATGTATGAAGCTCTTCATGGCTCCCCAAAGAAGATATTGGTTGAAGGAGCCAATGCAGCATTACTTGATATTGACTTTGGTAAGTTATGTTCTAAACTCAGTTTAACTCCCAAGAGATCAGTTTTATTTTGTGTTCATAGCAGCTTTGCAAACAGCAGGGAAATAGAGAAAAAAAAACAGTCTTTGCTTGATAGGGACAGATCTCCCAGAAGTAAACACAGTAAGGCAGAGATTGTATCATTAACAGGATTAAGCACTTAGGGTTTAAGTATTGAAGTCGCTTGCAGTGGAATTGAAACTTCACTCCAGATATTCCTGTCTTTATTACTTGGAAATGTGTGTGCACATTTCCATATGATCCAGGCACTCATTGCAGTGAATCATTGAATCATAGAATCAACCAGGTTGGAAAAGACCTCCAAGATCATCAAGTCCAACCCTACCGTGGTCACTAGACCATGGCACTAAGTGCCACATCCAGTCTCAGCTTGAAAACCTCCAGAGATGGTGAATCCACCACCTCCCTGGGCAGCACATTCCAATGCCTGAGCACTTTCTCTGTAAAAAATCTCTTCCTAATAGCCAACCTAACCCTCCCCTGGCAGAGCTTGAGTCTGTGCCCTTATGTCCCTGCTGCTGAGGGAATTCCTCAGTAGTTGAAAGAGGACTAAACTGGTAATTTGTAAGTCTTCTCCAGTTGGTCTCTGCTCTGCTGCCTTACCAAAAGTCTAATTAATTAAAGCACTTGGGTCTCAATGAAGACAAAATGAAGTACTGGAGAGATTCTCCAATCCAGAGTGACACTGTAGAGGTTATGGGTAACCTCTTAAGACTTAGACAAATTGTGGCAGATACTCAGAGCCACTTGTGTAGAGCTCTGGGAATGTCAGACTGTGACCTTTACCAGGCTCTCTGCGGATGCAGTGGAAATACTTTCTGTGATACACAGGACATTGAAAAAAGCTTTGCACAGGAGTAGCATCTCAGAATAGATTCAGTGCCTAATGGACACAGTAGGGAGATGCCTTTAAATTTCTCCCTCGTGGGCAATCCTCAGTGAAGGTTAAAAGATGGATGAATTTGTCCCACTCTTTGGCTGCTGTTTCAGTTAACTTTAAAGCCAAGCAGAGAGGTGAAAACATGAGCTGTTAAAGGAAGATCAGTCTTTGTTACTGCTGAAACTCTGTTGTTTCTCTGGCAGGCACATATCCCTTCGTGACCTCCTCAAACTGCACCGTGGGTGGTGTGTGCACTGGGCTTGGAGTTCCTCCCCAGCACGTGGGTGATGTGTATGGAGTGGTGAAGGCATACACCACCAGGGTGGGGATTGGAGCCTTCCCCACGGAGCAGATTAACGTAGGTTTTATGTTACAGAATGCAATATGTACAGTTGCCCACAAGTAAGAGTCATTGGAATGGGGTAAGGGTGGACCAGTGAAAAAGAAGCACTGTGATAATCACACTGAGCAAGTGCACTAGAGAAGAGGAGAGAATTGCATTGTGAACTTGAGGTATTTTTGATCAGAGGAGAGAAACACAAGTGTGATGATGTTATATTGATATATGGAATCAGAGAACCATCAAGGCTGGAGAACTCTAAGATCATCAAATCCAACCATTAACCTGTCACTGCTGGAACCACTAAACCCTAAACCAGATCCTCCAGTGCCACATCAGACACCTCTTACACACCTCCAGGGATGGTGACTCCACCACCTCCCTGGGCAATATCCCAGGGCCTCAACACCACAACAGGGAAAACATTTCTCCTCACATCCAATCTGACTCTGCCCTGGCTCAGCTCAAGGCCATTCCCTCTATCCTCTCCCTGCAGCCCTGGCAGGACACACATCCCACACCTCTCTCCAGCCCTGGCCGGAGGTGTAGAGAGCCAGGAGGTCACCCCTGAGCCTCTTCTCGAGGCTGAACAAACCCAACTCCCTCAGCCTGTCCTCACAGGGGATATGCTCCAATCGTCTTAGCAACTTCATGGCCTCCTCTGGACTTGCTCCAACACTTCCATGCCCTTTTTACAATTAAGCAACTCTATTTTCCTTGCCATTGTCTCTTTTTTGTATTTGTTTTCCATCTGTTTCTCAGTGAAATGCCATAAGGATTTTTTCCTGTCTCCTTCTAGGAAATTGGAGATCTGTTACAGTCCCGTGGCCACGAGTGGGGAGTGACCACAGGCAGAAAGAGACGCTGTGGCTGGTTAGATCTTGTCATTTTGAAATATGCTCATATGATCAACGGATTCACTGCGTAAGCATCACAGATTTTGCGCTACATTTGGAAGGGATAATTTTGTGCTTCGCAGAATAAATATGTAGGTAACATTAATATAAGTCCAGTAAAGTGTTACATTTTAAGCAATGCAATCATTCACATTGGGCAAGAGAATTGTCTTAATGCTAATAATGATAAGCTAATTCCTTTGCCTATTTTTCTTTCTTTGAAATGAAGTGATTTTTACATCGTAGCAGTGCTTTTTTGGGGATGTGTTGCTTACTTAAGAACTTCTTTGCTGTGCAGTCACTGAGCACTGAACACATTGCCCAGAGAGGTTGTGGATTCTCCCTCACTAAGATGTTCCAGAGCCCTCTGGACACAACCCTGAGCCATGTGCTCTGGGCTGGCCCTGCCTGAGCAGGGAGGTGGGACCAGATGACCATTGTGGTCCCTTCCAACCTGACTGACTCTGTGATCAGATGACCAGTGTAGATTGGATCATTGTATTGGTTTTCTAACAGTTTGCTCTAGAGTTCTCAATCCAGTATTTTCATACTGCCTTGTGCCTTGATCTAAAACCCCCTGGGTTTGAGCTTGGATTGGCTCTAGTGGGTACTACTTGTAGGACAAACTCTGCATCCTTTGGAACCTCATAAATGGAGTGACACCAAGTGTACAGTGACTGACACAACTTTCATTCCAGTTCCAACAGCTTAATTTATTTACAGAGGTGCATTCAAATGCTTTATTATAACTTCTGCTTTGAATGGGCTGAGATTTATTGTCTTTGGGACTGACTTGCTTGGTTGATAAATCATTTTATCATTCAAAATATAGATGAAATTAGCATTTTAAAGGACAAATGGATGTTTAAAGGAGCTCGTGACCATAAGTCCTATGAGGCAGCTAGGGGTGTTCAGCCTGGAGAAGAGGAGGCTCAGGGGAGACCTTATCACCCTCTGCCACTCCCTGACAGGAGGTTGGAGTCAGGTGGGGGTTGGTCTCTTCTCCCAGGCAACCAGCAGCAGGACAAGAGGGCACAGACTCAAGCTCTGCCAGGAGAGGTTTAGGTTGGCTATTAGGAAGAGTTTTTTTACAGAGAGAGTGCTCAGGCATTGGAATGTGCTGCCCAGGGAGGTGGGGGATTCACCATCCCTGGAGGTTTCCAAGATGAGACTGGATGTGGCACTTAGTGCCATGGCCTAGTGACCACGGTAGGGTTGGACTTTGTGATCTTGGAGATATTTTCCAACCCTGTTGGTTCTATGATTCTATGATAATGCCATCAAACTAGCTTATGTTTAATGTTAAAATGCTAATGACTATCACAAGCCATGGATTTATAGCTCATTACCAATCTGTATTTTCAGATTAAGCTGCAAAAGTTTCATTAGATTTGTTCATATAAAGTCTAGACTTATGTATTCAGGCAAACTTTGTCTATACAAACACATGACCTTGGGCATTTTCCATCTTATAAACTGAGATTTCGTATTGTTTATGCTACTGATGTTACAAAGGAACAATGATCTTTGTCCATTAATTTATCATAAGGGATTTGAAACTATTTTTTTTTCACTTGGATTCATATTTTGCTTTAACTTACTAGTTAAAGTTTGCTCCATTTTATGTAGAAATAGTTTTAGTAAGGCATTAGTTTTCCTTCTGTTTCAGTTCTATACTCTGTAATGTAGTGATATATAATTACTGCACTTCTAGCAACAAAACTGTCATCTCTGGTAACTGTGGTAGTTAAACATGGGGCGGTAAAAGCTTCTAAAAAGCTGAAGAACTGGCTCTATGCTGCTTTTTTTCCCCCAAAAAGGTCTTGTCATTTAATCCTTGCATTCACCACACCCTCACTGAGCACATGTAGCTTGGACTATCACATGCACATACCTGTCTAAACCCTTAGCTACTGAGAATTTTAGCAAGTCTAGACTATTGTTTCCATACAAAGTCTGTTCGAGAAGCTCCCGAGGTGCAGAAAGTTCCCCCTTCTTTCTGAACTCCTCAGAGAGGAGTCTGGGGGGTTGGATCCAAACTGTGTAACCTGTTTGTGTCTAAAGGATTATACAGGTGGAACTGAACCTTTGTACAGCTTTGCCCTGCAGGGATTAAGGATGGAAAACCAGAGATAATTATGCAAATGGATATGATTTATTCTGAGAATGATCAGAGAAAAAGATTTGAATCAGAATTATTTATTATACAGTATAGGAGCTCTAACAACTATTCTAATCTAGTGCACTACGAAGCAATATTGAAGCTACAAAAGCAATTATTGAGCAGAGATTGATGTTACTCACCCAAACCAACAACCATGGGCAGATCTCTTTGGCTCAGCCTCATGGAGTGACCTTGAGGGGTGTCCCCACTCCAAGGAGGAATCTCCACACATAACTCCAAGGAGGGATATGTTATAAGACCCTTAAAATTTGGGACTGGGCTAGTCTAAAGTGACTGAGTGTCAGTCAGATGTCTTCAGGCTGTGTCAGCTCAGGAGCTTTGGATAAGTTATCAGTAGCATCATTTGTTTGTTCCTTTACCAGGTTTACCATATCTTCCTCTCACTCTCAGCATGTTTAACTTTGGGATTGATGAGTCAAACTGTTTTCAGCATTATCCAGCCCCAAAAGCAGCATGACAATCCCTTCTCCATCCACCACTGGCAGCTTTGCAAATAGGGCATTGCTCAAGTTGTTTTACCCCATTCCAAGACAGAACATCCTGCTGCAGTAACTCAGACATCACCCCAGAGACATGAACTCAATCAGCAATGTTCATAGTGTAACACACATGTATTTCTGCTGGCTGGGCTGCCTGAGCTGGATTTGGGATGACAAAACTAGAAAGGAAACAAAAAGACAAGTGGGAAGTATTAAAGAGGAGATTTATCATGTGTGTAACTCTAACTGGTGTTTTTCTGTGCAGTTTGGCATTAACAAAACTGGATATTCTTGATGTCCTTGATGAAATTAAAATTGGTGTTGCCTACAAGTTGGGTGGAAAAAGAATTCCATATTTTCCAGGTAAGTTGTTAACCACCCTCTGACAGGGACTGGAGAGAGGTGGGGGATGTGTGTCCTGCCAGGGCTGCAGGGAGAGGATAGAGGGAATGGCCTTGAGCTGAGCCAGGGCAGAGTCAGATTGGATGTGAGGAGAAATGTTTTCCCTGTTGGGGTGTTGAGGCCCTGGGATATTGCCCAGGGAGGTGGTAGAGTCACCATCCCTGGAGGTGTGTAAGAGGCTTCTGGATCTGGTGCTGGAGGATCTGGTTTAGGGTTTAGGAGTTCCAGCAGTAACAGGTTAATGGTTGGACTGGGTGATCTTAGAGGTCTCCTCCAACCTTGATGGTTCTGTGATCTATGTTCACTTTTTTCTCTTTCCTGCCTGTTAACACCTGTTTGGAAAGACTATTTGCTCTGTAAAATCAGGCTTCATTGCTTTTTCACTTAGACCTTCTACAGCAGTTTGTGGAGCTGCAGAATGGGTGTAAAAGTGGCTGTACCAGTACATTGGCATTTCCCATTTCCCTTGAGTCTGTGTGTACAATGGCAAGAAGCTCAGGGCAAATAAAACCTCTGTCTTGCCCAGTTAGACTTTTTTATTGGCAACACCAGGAGTCTGAAAGTCTGCAAGGCTGAAGTCAGAGACTGTGTCACTGGCAATAGCCTGAATGAAGTTAAAGGTAGTTCCTGGCTGTGGGCACAGGGAGAATTCCAGTGGGGAAAAGCTTGCAAACATCTGAGATTTTTATCCCTGTTCCATGAAGATAGAAACATTGGAGACAGTACTGCCTTGCCTACTCTTGTCTCCTGTCTCTTGTCTTATTAGATGCAAATCTGAATGAAAAAGTGGAAGCACTGTAAACCTCAAAACATCAATTTCCTCCCAAATCATCCTGTAGTGTTGTTGTTGACTCTGTTGACAGTTTTTAGAAGAGGAAACTGGATTCCTGGATCCTCTTGAACCCACTTATCAGTTCAAAGCCAGGCTGGATGAAGCCTTGAGCAACCTGCTCTGGTGGGAGATGTCTCTGCCCAGGGCAGGGGGTTGGGACTGGGTGATCTCTAAGGTCTATTCCAACACCTAAAATTCTATGATCATCTACCTAAGTATCAGAAATGAACCTAAATTAAGAATGAATGAGTGAATGAATGAAGAAACCAGTAGAAATGCTGTTTTTTCATGTATTAGATTTTAAATGTTACAAGATTGTTGGTCAAAGCCCATAGGTGTGTTCTGTTAAGGTGGAGCAGCTAAAAATCAATTGTGATAAAAACTGTTCCCCCACAGCTAACCAGGAGATCCTACAGAAGGTGGAAGTAGAGTATGAAACAATGCCTGGGTGGAAGGCTGACACAACTGGAGCACGAAAATGGGAGGACCTCCCACCCAAGGCCCAGAACTACATCCGCTGTGTGGAAAACCACGTTGGTGTGCCAGGTAAACCTTTCTGTAGATGTCCATAGGAGGATGTCACAGCTGGCAGGCACAGCTCTGTCCAAGTGTTCAACTGGGAGTGGCTTGATTTGGGCAGGAGGCAGTGGAGGTCCCAGTGGTTGGGCTGATGGGGTAACACCTTGCCAAGAAGCAGCAAAGGGAGGTGTTCTGTAGGCAAGTCTGCAGAGCTTCAAGCTGCTGCTGACATGGATTTAACCAGAGGAAAGATCAACATGTGTTGTTCTTGGCAAATTGTCACCTTCTGTCAGTGAAAACTTAGGGTCTGTGCACCATATTTCAGCGTGTACTTGACCTACTGCCCCCATCTCTTCTTTTCTCTCTGTCTTTTACAGGATCCCTCTTTGAACATAGATTTGTTTTGGTTTGGTTTTCCATTCTTACTCATAAAGGAGACATATTGCATAACAGATACAGGATTGTTTAGCCCAGTTCTGCCCCTTTGGAAAGATGAGAATCTTAACATCATCAGCCTCCAAAGGTCAAACCATTCAGTGTTTCTCACATCTAGCTGCTACAGCTCTGGAGGTGCCAAGAGCTAGGTGTGGCACCAGTGGTGGACTTTGCCAGGGAATTTTCACAGCAGCAAGCTTAGAGAGCTGGCATGTGTGCTTTTATTTTCCTTGAAGCACCTCAGAAGTCACATCAGAGGAGTATGGGCTAGTTACAACTGTGGTGATGCCAGTATTGTTCCTAGGGATCAGGAAGGACCTGAAACTCAGTGAATGACCTGTGTGTGGTCAAGGACACAGATGTGGGTGATGGGATGTGGAAATCAAGTTCCCCTTAGGTTATTTCTCTGGTTCTCAGAGTGGTGGCCTTGGTGGCTAAAGGAGACCTACCTACCTGGTGAGACACTGTCCCAGGTTGCCCAGGGAGGCTGTGGCTGCCCCAGCTCTGGCAGTGTTCACAGCCTGGTTGGCTGAGCCTTGAGCAACCTGCTCTGGTGGGAGGTGTCCCTGCCCAGGGCAGGGGTTGGGGCTGGATGATCTGTCAGGGCCATTCCAACCCTTAAATTCTATGATTCTACAGCCAGTTCTGTAGTACCCATGGGCAATAAAACTGTGATGGCCCAGTTACAGTGTGGAATTTGGGGTGGCTGCTCACAGTACATAACGGTTGTAATTGCAGCCCTGTATTTAACAGTGGCAGCCCATGGGTATCACTGTCTCCTGCTCCACATCAGTTTGGCAGAGCTCTGGTTTCCTCCCTGCAGGGATGCAGCTAAACATCTTGTCACTCAAGACAATTGCAGTGAAACCTGCAATAAACCATCCCTGACCTTCTGCCAGGCCCTTCCACCTGCAATGCTTTGTGTTTGTGGTGTAATCCCCTCACACTTTCAAACTTCAGTACATTGCGCTTCTAGTCCAGCTGGAGTAAAGTGATTTTTGACAATGAAACCTCTTCCCCAAAGTTGGTCAGTTTGCAGTGAAGCTTGATGAAAGGTGACAATTATTCCAGTTCATTGATTATGATATTTACTCTGGGTAATTATCCTAACAGATGTGTTTTCCTCCCTAGTTAAATGGGTTGGAGTTGGAAAATCCAGAGAGTCGATGATCCAGCTGTTTTAAGCTAATGAAGAAATCCAGTGATGAGAAGCACAACTTGGCATTCATCTGATCCTTACTGCTTCCTCCTCGAATGGAAATGCTATTTAAACCCAACAGGTTCTTCTAGGAATTGAATATAAACACAACATATATTCTGTATTGTGACATTTGATTGAAGTTCTCAGTAAATTCAGTGTAAAATCTCCTTGGTGACCATCAAAAAAAAAAGTCAAAGAGTTCTTAACAAAATAAGGAAATCATATTTGTTCAGGATTTGGTCCATGTACTTTATACCGATTTTAGAGTTCTTTCTTCTTGCTGAAACCAGTATCAAGCCTTTTTCCAGTAGTTCTTGGGTAACTTTAGAATTGTGAAGCTTGGAATTGTTCTTCAGCTTCATGTGTTGAACTGTCTGAGTCCCTGTGTTGGCAGTGCTAAGACAGATATCCTGCCCCTAAACTGGTGCAATTATCCAGACTAACAGCAAAGCCAGAGAGGCATTTTTCACTGCACAAAGCAAAGCAAACACAGTTATCTATCACTTTTACACCATGATTTTCAGTAGCCCACTGAAACGAAGGGAGAGCAGCTGCAATTCTTCTGTCACAAAGCCTATCCCAGTGCTTGAGAACATCTGGAGAGGGCTCAGCTGGAGGAATTGGACCTGTCTAACAGTTCTTTGAACCATCCTGTGTGCTAACAGGCAGTGCAGACTGTCAGCCTGTATTTTAAGCAGTAAGAAAGGAGTGAGTGAAGGCAGAAGGAAGAGAGTCCTCAGGGCACAAAACACATGGGGCGAGTGGAGCTGAGACAGCACACTGTTTTCTCCCTGAACCTGGGCCCTTTCCTCCTGTCAGTGCTCTGAGTGTAGTTTGCAAAGCTTTCTTGTAGTTCTCACTTGAGGAACTTGGGCCTTGCAGCTCTGGAAGGCAGTTGCTTCCACAGCTCCTAGGTTTCCAAGAATAAATCACTGCGTGACTCAACTGTAACTGCTGCAGTATTTACACCCCTCACACGTTTTGACCTTCCTCAGCAAAATGGAATGCCTAAAAATAGAAGGGGATGACATGTGGCAGCCAGGGCTGGGACATGTGGAAAGCCAGGGAGAGGTCTCACAATTTTCAAGAATATACTTGGATTTCTTTTGTTGAGCTGATTTATAATGGTTATGCATCAAGGGCTCTCAAAAATAAAAGATCTCCCTCTTGTAGAGGGGGAAAAAAAACACTAGAGATGAGGTTATTCCCTAATTGTGGAGTTTTCTGAGTGAATGTTTCTTTTCTATGTCTACAACAATGCTTTTGTATCATTCCCAGGGGCTGTGGAAGTGGCATCACAACCCCAGAAATGCTATTATGTAGTGTGTGCAAATATCCCTTTTCTGAGAGGGGAACTCCAAGGGCAGAATATAACAACAACTCTGCACCAGAGCTGGGGGAGAAGGAAAACCTGTGTGGAAGATCTAGTGTCATATTCATCCCCTTGGTCTTTTCTCACTCAAAATGAAATAGCAGATGATGTTCAAAGCCATTTGTGCCACAAAAGTAGCAGTGCAAAGTCTTTAAATTGAGATGTTTCTGGATCTATTGCTGCTTGTAAGGCAGAATTCTTACACCCTCCAGCTGTGGCACAGTCTCTTCCTGGCCCAGTTCATCACCAACTCAGGCTTTATGCCACAAGCAAATACCCTTTTTCTCTAGAAAAACATAGAGCCCAAAGCTGTGAATCCTTAATTCAGCTGCAGCTCCTTGGTCCATGTTTGACAAGTTGTTTCCCCTCCCTGCTGCTGTTTTTGCAACCTTTAAAACAGCTGTTAGCAACATCCTCACCTCTTCTCCACTGTTTTTTGGAGGTCACTGCCTTGAGCCCTGCAGTCCTTGCTCTGAACTGATGAAGAAGCTCTCCCCATTGTATTTATGGGTGTTCTAATGAAGGAGCAATGAGAATTCTGACCTTGCTTAATGTTTGCAAAGCCCTTCTGCAAGGTGCTTGGTGAGTGCTAATTACTACAAATGTGCCTCGTTTATAGGAGGTGATTTAAGCAGGAAGATGCTTGGAGGTAGAGTTAATTAGGTTTTGTTTTCACATGGCTTAACCTCGTGGCATTTGCCTTCTGAACGACCTAGAGCTGTTCCTTTTCTTGGCCTCATCTTCATCAGTGCATTTGTGCTGGGAAGTTGCCTCTATGTATAAACTTTGGTTGATTTATAGGCCAAGTCCACAATGACTAATGAGCCACTCCGTGTGCTGCATGACTGGATTAAATGAGCAACTCTAAGGATTTGGCATATTGAAGGTAATAGGGTTTAGAGATTAGTTTTCACAGGATTTTTTTCTCTTGGTCACCTCATCTTTCCAGTTTCCATTGTCTCCACTGGACCCACAGGGCCTGGCTTTGCTCTCAGGGCTTCATCAGACCCCAGGGACGATGCTGTGAGGGGCGTGATATAATAGGCAGTTAATTATCTCATGATTTACTCTGTTGGCAAAAGAAAAATATGCATTTCATTTCATAGCATGGAGTTTTTACATGAAAATTCTCCTCCTGTTAGATTTCATGCGTTGCCATTGAGTTCAGTGTAAGCTCAGGCTTTGGTCAAGAACCTCTTTAATCTCCTGAGTGACACTGTGCTTAACAGGGACATTTTACTGTACATTTCCTTTCATTTTGGCTGTTTGCCCATGTATATTATTTTGTATTGTTTGGAATTTTATTTCATAAGTATCTCTGTGATGAACTTAACTACTTTTCTTCCCCAGCCAAAAGCAAGAGTAATGAATAAAGCTGGTTGATGCATCATCCTGTTAGATATCTGAATGGAAAAATAAGGGTAACATATAAAAACGCC
Source organism: Acanthisitta chloris (assembly GCF_000695815.1). Classification (NCBI taxonomy): domain Eukaryota; kingdom Metazoa; phylum Chordata; class Aves; order Passeriformes; family Acanthisittidae; genus Acanthisitta; species Acanthisitta chloris. The sequence goes on along the minus strand of NW_008652197.1, from coordinate 699 downwards.
ATGATTTGTAGTCAAGATTAGAGGTTTTTAAAAGCAGCGATTACTAATTCACTCCTGCACATGAATATCTTTGCTAAATGTTCTTACACTTCCCCTGTGGCCTTCCTGGTCAGGCAGACACTTCCCACCACGTGCAGGAGAGGATTTGGAAGCTTTTGTAACTTTTAATTTGGCTCTCTCTGGTCTTACAGTCCTGGCATAAGGCACTTTATATAAGGAAAGAAAATGAAGCATTTCCGTAGTGATATGCAATCTCTGCTTACACCTTATGCAGATTTTTTTCCAGATGATTTTGGATCTACACCTGTTTATTTTGTCCTGAAAGGCATATTAAAACCAATTTAAAGTAACAGTGCTTGGTCTCTAGTTCTCTTTTCTTCTTGGGCAAAAGACATTTGATACAAAAACCTGATTTAATATTTCCTGAATAAAGTTTGTCAGACTTTCCCATCTACAGTCTGAGCATGGATCCACCTTTACCATGGGAATTCTGGTTAGTCATCTCTGGTTAGCTCACCTGAGAGACCAATGGGTCCATGGAAGAAAAATGGATTCAAAGATGTTCTTGCCACGACAGCTGGCGCAGAACAGCTGATGTGAACTCCATGTAGCTCCTCAGCAGCAGCACTGACAGAAAGAAAAGGCAGATAAATAATTATCTCCTCCAAACTGTAGTGGGTTCCAGACAAACACTGTTAG
>NW_008652196.1:315-959 GCF_000695815.1 Acanthisitta chloris | reverse complement strand
GTGTGGGGGCATTAAGGTGGGTTTTGGGGGGTCCTGGAGGGTCTGGGGTTTGTATTGGGGTGCCCAGGGATGGATTTTGGGATCTGACCCTGTCTGGGCCCCCCAAAACCCTCCTGTGGGGCATTAAGGTGGGTTTTGGGGGGTCCTGGTGGGTCTGGGGTTTGTATGGGGGTGCTCAGGGATGGGGTTGGCGGTCTGACCCCTCTGTGGGACTCTGGAGGGTCTCAGGGAGGTAAAAATGGGGAGGGAAACGTTCTACACCCAAATTTGAGGGTGAAACGCTCAACTTTTTGTTAAATAAACCGATTTTTATCTGATGTTGGTGTCTCTGTCTGTACTCGGGGGCCCTTTGGGGGGGAGTTCAGCCCCTCCTGCGCATCTGGGGGGGTTACGGCCCCACCAGTGCTCCATGATGACGTCATTGACCCTCTGCGTGACGTCATGGACCCTCTGTGTGACATCATGAACTCTGAGTGATGTCAGGATGTGGATAATGTAGCCGAAGATTGGCTACGCAGCATGGGACATGATATCAGGATCCTCTAAGTGACCTCGTTTTGGGGTGCCAAGCACCCCCCAAATCCCCTTTAACCCCTTCAAATCCCCTTTAACCTCCTCAAATCCCCCTCTGACCCCCCCAAACC
>NW_008652196.1:0-280 GCF_000695815.1 Acanthisitta chloris | reverse complement strand
GACCCCCCCAAGCCCCCTCTGGGACCTCCCTGGGATTGCCCCTCGGGTGACGTCAGCATGCCCACGTGACGTCATCAACCTCAGCGTGACGTCATGGATCCTCTGAGCCAAGTCAGGATCCTCTAAGTGACCTCATTTTGGGGTGCTAAGCACACCCCAAATTAACCCCTTTTAACCTCTGGGATCCCCCCGGGATTACCCGTCGGGTGACTTCAGAGCAGCCACATGACATCGTCATCCTCAGTGTGATGCCATGGACCCCCTGAGCCAAGTCAGGATC
>NW_008652195.1:0-1405 GCF_000695815.1 Acanthisitta chloris | reverse complement strand
AATTTTTTTAGGTATAAGGGAAGATTGTGATAAGACTAAATACAGTACTTAATTGTGAAGTTATACAAGGTTCAGACATGGTTGACAAGCATGATCAATAGGGTTAAATTGCTTGCGTGCTGGAAGGATGTGAGGGGCAGAAACTAGATAAGCAGTTTTTGACCTATGTTTGAAAAACCTACAGTATAGGTGTGCAAGGTTGATTAGAAAATAAATATATTGTCTGTGAGTTGCCATTTACTGTGCAGGAGATGTGTGTCTACTGGAAGAACCTTTAGTAGTCAAAAAGGGCTGATGGACTAGGAATATTCAGGCTGGGGAACAGTGAGCATGGCAGCCCAAATGACATTGGTTCTTATACACAGAAGAGAGGAGGGCCATGCTCATGTGGCTGTCCTTGCTCTTCAGAATAACCAAGTCTCTCCGTACAGGTCTCCAACACTCTGGCTGGATGTCCCAGCATGTTTGGAGTCAGCTCAGGGAATATCTACAAGGAATTGTTGTTCCTGTGAGCTGAACATGTGAATCCCTGGTGTCTGGAAGTGCCCCAGCATGTTTGGAGTCAGCTCAGGGAATATCTACAAGGAATTGTTGCTCCTGTGAGCTGAACATGTGAATCCCTGGTGTCCAGAAGGTGGTAGGTGATTCTCCTGGGCTGTCTCTTTCTTGGCGCAGTCTTCCAGACGTGTATATACTAGACTCGATGCACCTAGACTTGCCTGCATAGCAAAGAGCAATATCAGAAGGGAGTGACAATTTCCTTTACCCTCATGATAACCATAAATTGTACCTGAACTTTTTCTGTATGCCTACTTTGTAAACTCTGAGTCTAGTGCAGCTACTTGCATAGGATACAGACAGCTGCATAAAAACATTGGCCTCTATTGACAGTGAAGATCAGCACCAAAGACAGCAGAATAACACCAGTTGGTCATAGCCAGGCATTTCGTAAAATTGATGTGTTAAGTCAGGATCAGAAGCAGCATAGCTACTATCACCTAAAATCTACTAAAAATTATTTTGACCCTATTTCCATAATATCCGGGCATTTGGTAAAATTGATGTGTTAAGTCAGGATCAGAAGCAGCATAGCTACTGTCACCTAAAATCTACTAAGAATTATTTTGCCCCTATTTCCATAATATCCATGCAAGACAATTAATAGACAAACAGAAGTGTTTAGTGTTTTGTGTTGAGCCAGCATCTTTATCCCTCAGAAGCCATTCTTTTCACCAAATCCAAATGGTAATGCCGGGACTTTGCAACTCTGTGTGTGCATATAACATGCTCAACCAGGGAATGATTTCTTTGAAGTAGAACCTCAACTCTACAGAGTTTCCTCACCTTCAGCTGATCAATGACTTGCACAGAGTTACTTTTATGAGTGCACTCACTTCTTCATGGA
>NW_008652194.1:82923-96098 GCF_000695815.1 Acanthisitta chloris | reverse complement strand
ATATAAATATAATATAATCTAAATATTGCTTAATGTATTTTGCTTGCTTTTAGAGTTCATTTGTGTCTTCATTCTTTGAACCATCATGGCAAGATTATGGCAAAGAGGAGCCTCCAAGTCTATATTTAAGCTGGAAAAGAAGTTACGCAGTTCCCAAAAGAGCTGAGCCCTCTGCACTCATGAGCAAGGATGAAGATTCCATTTGAAAATGGAAACCTTAATATTCATTGCATCAGAAATGGCTTTAGCATCTTCTGGAAAGGAGATCTGGCACATTGTGGAGAAAGTTCCCCCAGAGAATGAGAACTGAGTCCCTTCTTGGCTATTTAATCACAGTATCAACTTGCCTTGGTGTTTTCCAAGTCATTTTAGCATTGACTTGCCAAAACATGTGAGGTCTCCTTGCCTGAACTGGGATTCAGAGTGATTGACAAGGGATACAATTAAGGTCTAATTCAGAATTCAACAGGCTGAAATTCCTTTGGTAAGAAAATACTTTGATTCCCCCCCAAAAAAGCTAAAAATACTCCTTAGGTTAATCCTCACATGTTAATATTTGAATATTTAAGTAGTATTAAAACCCTAGTCAAAAATCAATTGTAAAGTGATTCTGCTTCCAGTTCCTTGAAACAACAACACCAACAAAAACTTGAGGCCTTCAGATCCAAATCTCTTTGTGTCATTTACATATTGATACAGACCAGATGTTTCAGCAACAAATGCTCTTACCTCTGCTGATGGATTGGCTTCAGCTGCTTACAACCAGCCACTGCAAAGAGTTTACTGGAGGAACAGTGTCACATTAGTCATTCTCATTGACTTTCCAAGTCCTGTGTTGACCCAACAGTACCTGAATAAGTTTTTCCCTGCAGTAAATTATAGCTGGAAGGGACAGATGTGGGAAAGGGAGGATTATTCCTAGATCACAGGAGAGATTGGTTGAGGTTGGAGGGATGAATTTTGCTGGTTGTTTTGATGCTGCTTTGCTCAGTTTTTGTCTCTGTGTTGGATATAAGGCAGAAAATCAGAAGAGGTGATCAAAATATTGTCTTCCCATTAATTAATTATTGGTTTATTTTCCTGTCAGGTTACTTGGATATAGACACTACCAGGAGATATGTGAACACATCCTTAGGAGCTTTGATGTTTCAAAGCTTTGATGTATCAAAGAGTAAGGTAGAACCTGGTGAGTGTGTCTTGCTCCAGAGTAAAATCTGAGCAGGGACATGCTAACAGTAATGGTTCAAATGATAAATTTCTCCTGGGATTTCATGAGAACAGAATTTGAGAAGCAAATGTCAAGGGGATCAATGTGGATTGGCTGAACTTTCCTCTAAACAGCAACAACAAATACATAGAAATGTCCCAAAGTGAGGTCATGTGGACATGTGTGTGTTTGCAGTTCCCCTAAGGTGTTGAAGCTAAATGATTGGTGTCTGTGCACAAAAAAAGGGGGAATTCAGGGGCAAGAAATCTCCCAGCTTGTCTTCCTAGAAGAAAGAACTTGCAGCAGCAGTTCAAACAACACAGAGTTCTGCATTAAAGAAAGCCAAAGAATAGGTACCTAAGGAAATAGCTGGGATTTAGGCAGCTTAAAGCCAGGCCTTGCTGTGCTACAATAGCCTTATTAAGCTTGCTATTTTATATACAATTTTGAGAGCTGGAAGGGTTTGGGCCATGTTTAGGTAAGGATCAGTGGGATTTGGGGACCTGTGACCTCATCTTGCATTTGATGCTATCAGAGTTCAGTTGCTGCCACGTAGCAAAGAGTTGAGAGGTTTGGCCAAGTCAAAAAGGCAGAGCTCAGAGCAGCAGAGCCTCAGTGTTTACCAGCTTGAAGTCTATGATTGTTTTTTCATGGGGGAAGTTCAAGGCCACCCAAATAGTGTTTCAGAGTCCTCACCAAACCAATAAATGCTGTAGTTATGAAAGGCCACATGCTGTAGCTGCTGGCCAAGGCTTGGCTGCATGGCTCCCTCTGACTTGAAAGAAAATTGTGTGGCAAAACCCCCATGCACCTCTTGGAAGGCTTCGGGCTGAACCTACCCACCAAAGCCAAAACATCTGGAAGAGGGGAAAACATCCCCTGTGACTAGGAATGGTTATTTTCCCCCAAAGAATGAGATCTTTACAAGTTCAGGGCAACTCTTGCACTAGCACAGAATAATGGAATCACAGACTGGTTTGAGTAGGAAGGACCTTAAAGCTCATCTAGTTCCAACAAACTTGCCATGGGCAGGGACACCTTCCACTAGACTAGGTTGCTCAGGGCCCTATCAAACCTCTTTGGATTCCTGATGTTTTCCTCTACAGTAAGGGATGGCTGGAGCAACATGAATCATGGAATCATAGAATCATTGAATATCCTGAGTGGGAAGATACCCATGAGGATCATCCAGTTCAACACTTGGCCCTTCACTGAACATCCCCAAGAGTCAGGGACACCTTCCACTAGACTAGGTTGCTCAGGGCCCTATCAAACCTCTTTGGATTCCTGATGTTTTCCTCTACAGTAAGGGATGGCTGGAGCAACATGAATCATGGAATCATAGAATCATTGAATATCCTGAGTGGGAAGATACCCATGAGGATCATCCAGTTCAACACTTGGCCCTTCACTGAACATCCCCAAGAGTTCCACCATGTGCCTGAGAGCATTGTTCAAACACGAGCTCTGTCACTGCTGGCCAAGGCTTGGCTGCATGGCTCCCTCTGACTTGAAAGAAAATTGTGTGGCAAAACCCCCATGCACCTCTTGGAAGGCTTCGGGCTGAACCTACCCACCAAAGCCAAAACATCTGGAAGAGGGGAAAACATCCCCTGTGACTAGGAATGGTTATTTTCCCCCAAAGAATGAGATCTTTACAAGTTCAGGGCAACTCTTGCACTAGCACAGAATAATGGAATCACAGACTGGTTTGAGTAGGAAGGACCTTAAAGCTCATCTAGTTCCAACAAACTTGCCATGGGCAGGGACACCTTCCACTAGACTAGGTTGCTCAGGGCCCTATCAAACCTCTTTGGATTCCTGATGTTTTCCTCTACAGTAAGGGATGGCTGGAGCAACATGAATCATGGAATCATAGAATCATTGAATATCCTGAGTGGGAAGATACCCATGAGGATCATCCAGTTCAACACTTGGCCCTTCACTGAACATCCCCAAGAGTTCCACCATGTGCCTGAGAGCATTGTTCAAACACTTCTTGAGCTCTGTCAGGCTTGAGGCCATGACCACTGCCCTGGGGAGCTGTTCCAGTTCCCAAATACCCTCTGGAAGAAGAGCCTTTTCCTGATATCCAGCCTAAACCTCCCCTGACACAGCTTCATGCCATTCCCTTGGGTCCTGTGACAGGTCACCAGAGAGAAGAGATGAAGCAGGGAGGACGTTGGGGTGACCCCCTTGCACATCTGACTTGCCTAGTTGTGTCTGACTACACAAACTTGTGTCCAAAATTCAAGTGTTCTCTACATTAAATCAAACTTGTCTAGAGGCTTAAGCCAGAATTAACTTTCAAAGCTTGGGACATGACTTTGAAACCATGGAAACAGATTCCTTGGGGATTTTGTAGTTTTTTTCCTGTGGAAGAATTTCATATCACAATAAATTCTGCAGAACTCTTGGGGAGCATCAGGCATATGGAAGAGGACAGGTGGCCTGAGACCATGGGATGGGAACACAATGCTATGGCTTTACTGCCAACATTTTCTTCCCAGAGCATCAGCCAGTGAAGCAACCACACTCATCACAGGAGGGCCTTGATCATAACACATCATGCATGTCAGAGGCCAATGTGCCTTGTGGGCAAGATGTGCTTTGGTTTGGTCTGGTTAAATGCTTGTAGAATTCCCTGAATAGTTCTTATCTACCATGATGGGAATTTCTCTTATCAGCTAGACTAAGTGGGACTTTTGAGCATAGAAAAACCATTAGACTGTTCAAAGTGTGACACATATGTCTCTGAGAAAAATTTTGAGTGTGTTATCTCTGAAACCTGTGTCTTAATCCAAATACACTCAAGCAACCATTGGTATAAATCAATGTGCCTCTTTGAATTAAGAAGTTACCAACCAACTTACCTATTTGGAAGGTGAAGCTGCTAAAGTAAGGTCCTGAAACTGCATTAAAGGATTTAAATACCTTATGGTTTGCTGAGGACGATCAATGTCTGCATCTTCACTGGCTTTGATGTTCATTGGGTCAGGCTGTGGCAGCACACCTAAGTCAGAGGGACACAATTAAATATCCTTTCTGCCTGAAAATTAAATTAGCTGAGTCTGATACCTTTTAAATCCCTTGATGACCCAGAGCAAAGTGGGAATATACAAACCAGCTGATCTACTTTGTCTTCTGCTGTTACGGGAAGCTTCTCAGCTGCCATGGGACGCAAATGTTCTGCAGTCTCATGGGGTCTTGCTCAGTGCTGACTGGTTTAGAGCTGGGGCAAAAAAAAACCTCTTCAGCTGGTTTCAGTAGCTATTTGTTCCCAACTTAAAGATCAGGTTCTTCAAGGTAAACTGAAAATGACAATTGGAAAATAAACAGGAGCTACTCGGTGTGTGTCCTTTATTGGGCTGAAACGTGACCCATGTGCTGAGAGGTTAAAGGGTTAAATTGTGCTTTGCTCATTACAGCCCTCCAAAAAGAACTGCTGAGTAAACTCAGAGCTGGACTAGTGAGGTGAGGCAGCTCTGAGGTTGATCGTGCTGCTTCGTGTGGCTCTCTGATGATATGTGATCCCCACTTGCTTGAGTGTCATGGTTAGCGACTGCTTAGGCTTGGAGGAGCTGATGTCAAAGAGGGTTGAGCTGCTGCTCTCTTCTTGCTCTGCTTGTCACTCTGAGCTCAGAAGAAAAGCACCAGACATGTTTACACATGGCAAAGCTATTAAGGGCCCTCACAGAGGGTTTGTAAGAATGGAGGCTCACCTGGAAGATGCATGGCTTGATCCTTTTCTTCTGGCTGGAATACCTTCCTCATAAAAACTGAAATGGGCCCCAGAGAACACTTCTGTTCCCCACCTCATCCCTCCCTCTGATTTAAACCAGCTCCTAGCAAGAGATTTAAGACCACCCTGAATAGAGCTGCTTGTCAGGCTGCTCATTTTGGGGTCAGAAAGCAGCAAAGCATTTCAGCATGTGCCCAGAGTTTGGTCACCTGCTCAGTCCTGTTGACTACTGACTGAGATACTCCTGTCTGACAAAAGTAAAGTACTTCCCTAAGACTGACATTTAAACACACATTTATTTGCAAAAACAGAGTCTAAAAATGGATTCATGACACACGTTGAACTTCAGATGTTCATTTATGAGATTCTTAGCCACAGGCCTTGGCAAGAAAAAGTCTCAGCTCTCAGCACATGTTAGTTTTCTTCTTCAGCAGCAAAAATCTTGCTTGGAAATTAGTAAAGAAAACAAGCTATTGAAAGATACTGCACAGTGGTGCTCATGGGACCTGAGTCATCATTGCTAACACACATGCAGAGACAAAACATTGATTGCTGGTCCCAAGTGAGACACTTTGAGCAAGCACTTTAAATGTTTGTAGATGTTCAGAGAAAATGTTAGCAAGGTCCAGTGTGGATGATGAGTGATCATAGCTAGTCTTGATGTTTCTGTTTGTGCAGAATGGTCCTTCCCTCATTGTCTTAGCAAGCTGAGGGAGCACATGAAAGTTTGCTAGAAGAGGAGCACATTCATCCCCTTCTGTATTCTCCCTGTCCTGTGTGCTACAAGTCAACTTAGCCAACCAGGAATCCATGTAAAACCATTGCAGGCTCTGGACTGCTCATTTCTAGGAGGAGCACAATTTCAGAGGTAGGAACTCTGTTATCCCTCAGCACATACAAGAGCAATGTGAATTAGCAGGAAAGCAGCCCATTCCCAATCAGGTTATTCAGCTTCAAGCTGTGAATTTGTCACTGATTCATGGAGCAACTGCTGAGTTGATTTTCCTCTCATTTTGGCTGTGTGTAAAATGGGTTTTGCATTCTTGGTTGTTGGTCTGTTTAAGAGACATGTATTACAAGCTCTCTTCCTCAAAGGGAATTTGGCTATTTGTAGTCCAATTGTGTTCCAACCCTGCTGATTTCTCACTGCAAAGAGTGCTCCAGGCCAATTCCTTGTCACAGCCTAAGCTGTTTTATCAGCAGCATGATCAATGGTATCACCACACATTAAAGGCAGCAGGCAAGCTAGTCCTGGTGTTTGCATTTGTGCAGTACGTTCCTTCCCTCCTTGTTTTAGCAAGCTGAGGGACCACATGAGGGTTTGCCAGAAAAGCAGCACACTTGAGCCTTCCTGTATTTTACCTGTCCTGTGTGCTACAAATCAACTCAGCCATTCAGGAATCCATGTAAAACCATTTCAGGCTCTGGACTGCTCATTTCTAGGAGGAAACAGCAGTTTCAGAGCTAGGAACCTCAGCTATCCCTCAGCACATACAGAAGCAATGTGGATTAGCAGGAAAGCAGCCCATTCCCAATCAGGTTATTTAGCTTCAAGCTGTGACTTTATCACTAATTCACAGAGCAACTGCTGAATTGGTTTTCCCTCACTTTGGCTGTGTGTAAAATGGGGTTTATTTTCCTGGTTGTTGGTCTGTTTAAGAAAAGCATATTACAAGATCTCTTCCTTAAGGGGAATATGGCTATTTGAAGTCCAATCATGTTCCAACTCAAATTGATTTCTCACTGCAAACAGTGCTCCAGGCCAATTCCTTGTCACAGCCTAAACTGCTTTATCAGCAACATGATCAATGGTCTCACCGCGAGTTAAAGGCAACAGGCAAGGAGGTTTCTCCTACAAGACAGAGGAGTTTTTCTCTGCTGCTTCCCCATGTGGATAAGCCATTAAAGGAAAGGCAACAGCCCTGCACTCTCCATCAGCACTTTGCCACAGCAAATTACTCATGTTCAGTAAAACCTCGTTGGAAGATCTGATCCTTGTGTTTCTCCAGAGCAATGTGAGCTTTCCTGAGTGTTTGCAAGATGCATCTTTTCCCCATGGTGAGTGAGAAGGAAGTAACTGGTATCTGGAGAGATTAGACAATGGCAATGCATCCTGGAAATCAGCCAGTGAGGTCTGCATTAAATACTCCATTCAGTGAGGAGCTCCATAAATAAGGACAGTTTTTAGGTGGAGGTTTCTCTACAACAATCTAAAAATGAAGTGTGGGACTCTGTTAGAAGATGCTGTGGCAGGACAAGGGGCAATGGGTACAAACTGAAAGGCAGAAAATTTAGGTTATATATTAGGAAGCAGTTTTTTCCTGTGAGGATGGTGAGACACTGGCACAGGTTGCCCAGGGAGGCTGTGGCTGCCCCAACCCTGGCAGTGTTCAAAGCCAGGTTGGATAAAGCCTTGAGCAACCTGTTCTGGTGAGAGGTGTCCCTGCCCAGGGCAGGGGGTTGGGACCAGGCGATCCCTAAGCTCCTTTCCAACCCCTAACATTCTAGGATTCTATGCTTTCTGGGCTCATAAATGTCTTCTTGGAAGCATTTAAACAAGACTTGCATATTTAAAGCTTTCTGATCCATTGTAATTATAAGCAATTCTCAGTAGATTTATGTGGAGACCTCATACCAACCTTCCAGGGACCTACAAGGAAGCTGGAGAGGAACTCTTGGACGATGTCTAAGATCCATTCCAACCCCTAAAATTCTATGATTCTATTCCAGAACACATCTAAACTTCCTCTGTCTCCCCTAGGGTAGCCCATATCTGTGTGGTTCCCATCCCCCAGGGCCCTGCTCCCAGAAACTTTTACCTTCCAACAGCAAGTGTTGTCAACTCTCCTCTCTTCAGGGTAACTCCTTTCAAAGGTCCAACTAAGCTCCTTTTCACTTCTGCCACTGTCTTTCCTTGCATAATGGTTTGCAATATCCTGTTTGCCTTTTGCAGCTCCAAGTAGGTTGTATATTTCCACTTCTCATGCCTGTTAAGGCTGGGGAAGGTCTCATTACAAAGTCAATCCCCAGAAATGGAAAACATCTTCTAAGGTTTCAAACAACTTCTGGCCACATTTAGAAGGTTGTGTGTGACTTTGCTCCCCATTTCTAAACTCCATGTTACCAGAGTTTGCTACAGCTCCATCCTGCCTTGGCTGTGATCGGAGATAAGTCGTGGCTGACTGAGGAGCTGCTGATTGGCTTAGATTGCATGTTTTCCCCTCTAACCTCTGCCATGGAGAACATATGATAACAAGCTGAGTGAGCTCCCAAAGGGACAGTGCTAAGGGTCACAGTGGATTAAACATTCTCAAGCATGACTTCTTCCAAAGGCAGGAGCAGAAGAGCTCAAAGCAAGGGCAGACCTGCCCATTAAAGACCTTGAAGGCTTTTCCAATTGCATCTTGTAGAGCTACTTGCTGTATATCCACCCAAATGGGGCTTTGGCAGCTGAACTTTGCTATTTAAAGCTCAGCAGCAGTGGAGAAAGGCTGAAGGATGTTTGTTTCACTTTAGCCTTTCACTCAAGCTGGAGTTTTGTTGCTAATGTTTTAGGAATGTTTCCTTATCAGGCTTATAAAAAATAAATAGAACTAGCACTTTGGCAGTCAAAAAGAACAATCTAGATTAGAAAATGATTTAGTGCCCTTATTTCATTAAATCACTTAGATTGCCTGATCTTACCAGCAATTATCCATGTGATTCATTCTCCTGGCTGAAGATTTTTGTGGAAATCAATGGAAATGTTTGTGGAAGCAAAGTTACTCTCAGAGCTTCAGATTCAGGACTTCATTTCATTGTGTTGAACTGAAGAACAGATTGCTTCCTTTATAACTTTTTTTTTTCCAGTGGAAAACAGTTCTCCTCAGAGGATAAAGTTAAGTGGAAATATTGTATTTTGATGAAAGTTCTCTGTATGTCTTAATTACATCTTAACATAGTTTGTTACATGTAGTTCCCCCAACAGCCTTAACTGAGATCATAAGCAATTGTCAGTAGATTTATGACTATATATGACTCTTCTTGATCACTTTCATAAGCTTTGTTATCTACATAGGTCCACTGAAACCAAAGGACCTTCACTAATTCCCACCAGTCACTTATGGGGTGATACCACCAAAGCCTGGAAGCCTAAGAAATGCAGAAAACCAAGAAGAATTTGCAAAACAAACAGTTGAAATACATACAAAGCTAAAACCAAACCAAGGAAAGCTGCATAATTAACAGATCAATGAAACAAATCACCCAAAGCATCATGAGACACAGGAAATTTCTGCTAAATCCACCAGAGACATTGGTATTGCTACTGATATAATTATACTGACAGACACACAACCCTTAGGCTTACAGGTCCAATTCATATGAAGTTCAATCCATGGGTCATAAAGTCCAGTTCTTGTGTCATGAAGTCCAGTTCATGGGTCATAAAGTCCAACTTATAGGTCCAGTTCCCATAAAGAGGTGAATTTGGTGATCTAGGGTTTCCACCACTGAGTTTGGATAATGCTTTCAGGCACATGGTGTGATTTTTGGGGTGTCCTGTGCAGGGCCAAGAGTTGGATTCAATGATCCTTGTGAGTCTCTTCCAACACGTTGTGTGGGGATTGTATGTTGCATGAGGAAGGGCTGAGGAAGCTGGGGTTGGTTAGCCTTGAGAAGAGGCTCAGGGGTGACCTCATGGCTCTCTACAACTCCCTGACAGAGCTTGGAGAGAGGTGGGGGATGTCTCTCCTGCCATGGCTGCAGGGACAGGACTAGAGGGAATGGCCTTGAGCTGAGACAAGGCAGAGTCAGATTGGATGTTAGGATAAATGTTTTCCCAGTAAAGGTGTTGAGGCACTGGAATATTGCCCAGGGAGCTGGTGGAGTCACCATTCCTGGCGGTGTTTAAGGGATACCTGGATCTGGCACTGGAGGATATGGTTTAGGGTTTAGGGGTTCCAGCAGTGACAGGTTAATAGTTGCACTTGATGGCCTTAAAGGTCTCCTCCAACCTTGATGATTCTATGGTACTATGAGCTCTGACTATTCTGTGCTTGGTGACTAACCCTCCAGTAGCTTCTCTGCAAAGTGCCTTCTGACATTGGCAAGGAGAGGGATCTGCTTTCTATTATGAACAAAGTAATTATGTGCTTCATGTTTCAGAGAGGCTTCCAGAATCTCAGGCTTATTCCTGAGTCCTGTTCTAGGACAATATATTAACACTTCTAGGCATGAATCCTTAAGACAAAACAGACCTAAGAAGTTTGACCCCAACTCACTGACAATATCCAGACTGAGATACTAAGCTGCTGATTTCAATCCAGCCCTTCCATGCAAAATGGAGAGCTGGTCTGCCAGAAGGTACCTGCCACCTGGCCAGCTGGGGGTCTGCCATAACCAACACAGAGCACTAATTTGTTCAGACAAGTCATGAAGAAAACCTTTGTCCTTTTCCCACCTGCCAGGTGGGGTTGATGAATTAAGATTACTGAAAACACTGGCCCTTATCACATTTGGTTTGAAGTGTCCAAGAGGGTCACAAGTTACAAGAAGGACATCAAACAGGCAGCAGAACCCCCTCAACTTCTTCTCCCAATGCCTCAAAGCCAACTTGCTGACCCACCCCACACTCCACTTTTCAGTCAGTTGACTGACTCACACAATTCCACATGATCTTCACTAGACCAAGCCCTTCTTCATGCAGCTTTACTAGGCACCAATCATCACTTTTTAGCTGATGTCTAGTGTTGAATTTACATTAAAAAGATCTGCTGCTTATTAACAACATGCTCATTACATACTAGTCCTGCTGGCCACACTATTTCTGATACATGCCAGGATGCCACTGGCCTTCTTGGCTAGGGAAGTGCTTATCCCTCTGTACTTGGCATTGGTGAGGCCATACCTCAAGTACTGTGTCCAGTTCTGGGCCCCTCACTTCATGAAGGACATTGAGGTGCTGGATCATGTCCAGAGAAGGGCAACAAAGCTGATGAAGGGTCTGGAACACAAGTCCTATGAGAAGAAGCTGAGGGAGCAGAGAGCGCTCAGCCTGGAGAGAGGAGGCTCAGGGGTGACCTTATCACTCTTTACAACTACCTGAAAGGAGGTTGTAGCCAGGTGGGGGTTGGTCTCTTGTCCTGGGCAACTAGTGACAGGACAAGACGACAGTCTCTGGCTGTGCCAGGGGACATTTAGGTTAGGAATTAGGAAGAATTTCTTCACAGAATGGACTGCCCAGGGAGGTGATAGAGTCACCACCACTTAGTGCCATGGTGGTGTTAGATCATAGGTTGGACTTGATGATCTCAGAGGTCTTTTCCAAGCTGATTCTGTGATTCTGTGAATTCTGGGAGACTTCAGCTTCAAAAAAGAAAAGCAAATTAAAAAGTCACTTAACAATCAAAGGAGGTTAGACAGGATTATTCTAAGGTCCCACCTGACTTGGCAATGTCTAAATGTATGGATATGCTGGTATAATTTGAGGCTTTTGGAGGAGGCTAAAGGCACAGATTCAGCTCAGTGCTCTGAACACTTGGCAAGGTTGGAACATGCTGTAAGATTTTTGGACATAGAATGTGTTTCTAAACCACAAAAAAATACATTCTATGTCTTGCTTTGTCTCAACATTAAAGGTTAGCTACATTGAGACTGTTTAGATGAAACTCCAGCCACATTTTGAAGGCTAAACTAGGGAGTAGCACATTCACCTCAATACGGGACAACCTTTTACTTTGGTTCCTTTGAATATTTTCTGCTTGAAAGCAACAAGAATCACCTGAGCAGTGACAGCAGATCCTGTTTAAACAGCAAAGCTCTTTCAAACCCTTCTCTGTCCCAGTACAGCAGAGTACTACAGATGCCTTTGGGGCTCTCCAGCATTTTCACAGAGAGACTATTAACTTGGATCCAAATCTGTGCTTGGCCAGACATTTGAAGTCCACAGAGAAAAGATCTGAAAAGCTTTATCTGAGCCTGATAACCATCACAGCTAAAGTATGGCTTGACTCCTGATTTACATCATTGCAGAGGAAAGGAGAACTGGTCCTGTTGTGCTGCTAAAAGTCCTACAAAGTGAAACTAAGAAACTCTTTTGAGATGCCAAGAGCCTGTTTGTTTGCTTGTTGTCTGATGACATCAGAATGCCCAGTTTATCTGCAGTTTCATTTCAATTGGATCCTTGTCAGGGATTGCCAGAGTTGTGCCAAAGGCATGGAGAAAAAAAAAAACCCACAGCAAATTCACCCAGTTTGCTGTTTGCTTTGTAAATTCTCTAAACTAGGCTTGACTCTGTCCCAAAGGATCAGGCAAGTTCCTGAACTTTCTGGGGCAAACACGACCGAGTTCAAAGCAAATCTGGGGCTGATTTATGGTTCTGATTGGAGACCAAGGAAAAGTCACATTTACAAGCTGAGTTTTCTGTTGAGTTTCTTATGCTCTTCCAGTCTGAAACTTCAAGCAAACATCAGGAGGTTGAAAGTCCAGGAACACTGAAGGCATTGCTGATACAACCCTCAGCTGGTGAAAGCTGGCATAGCCCAAGGAGCTCCCTGGCAACTTCCACAGACTGAGGACTTTGCTCCAGTGCCAAATGAAGCAGTTTGCTGTTCTAAGTGGTTAAAAGATGAATCAAGTGACACTGGAACATGGCTAAATAGTTTCATTAGAGATAACTGGGTATTTATAGGAGTTGGGCTGGTTGAGCATAAGCTCCCAACCACTCCAAGTGTTTTAAAGCATCCCAGGCTGAAGCAAAAAGTATTAATTCCTCCCAGAATCAGGGTCAGGAGAAAGTTGTGCTTTGCAAAAGGGTTGTAATGAGTGTGAAGAATTCAGGAATGTTTTGTGAACAGCATTTTGTGATGCCAAATGTGTAGGACCTCAGAATGACTCGGGAAGTAGGTGTTTTGCCATTGTCACTTTTTATGGATGGCAGCCCTGGAGAACAATGGCTCTAGCAGGAGCCATTGGGAGAGGAGCCAAGTGGAAATATCCCATCACAGTCAGTGTTTGCTGTTAGTCTGAAGCCTCAGTGCCATGACTTCATGGACACAAAGTTCGTGTAACAAAGGAACAATGCATTGCAGGCTTGGAAGAGTAATCCTTGTCTGAACGCATTATAGAGCTTGTTGGACAATGAACTCCTTGTAAGATCATGGAAAAACCATTGTTGAAGGTCTGGAATACCTTTTTGCTGCCAACCCTGGCCCAGAGTGTTGTAGATTTGATTTCAAAGTGTTTCAG
>NW_008652194.1:67062-82907 GCF_000695815.1 Acanthisitta chloris | reverse complement strand
CAGGAATCACCTCTATGTCAATGAGTTTCTGTTCATTCTGCTCTTTGCTTTAGTCCAGATATCCTGAGATGAGTTAATTCCAAGACAATGAGCTTGAATCAGTGTTTTGCTTGGAAAAGAACCTGTTCCAAATCACCAGCATTTCCCTTGCCACGAGTGCAGTTGTGTAGCACAATGAGGAAGTCTGTTGGAAGGAACTGTCTGCTCATCCATTACTGTCCTGGGGGAAAGACAACCATGGCTCAAGCCCAGGAGTGAACTCACTCTGGAGAGCGGAGGATTGCTCAGCATCGAGGCCACACGTGAATGGGTTATCACAGCCTACAAAGAGTCATTGTATAAAGCCATCCAAGTCATCCTGGGATTGTACAAATCAGGTGGGTAAATAAGGAACCTGTCACAGAAGAGGTTTAGAGATCAGGCCTTGCTTTGAGTTGAAGAGAGCTGAGATCTTTTCACTCTTGGATTTGTTTGTGCAGCACAGGGAAATACAAGAGGGTTTCCAAATTGTGGCTTAGTGGAAACCCAAGTCAGTGGTAAGTGTTAACTTTGATTCCTTTTTTCTTTCCCTTCCTTTAAAATATTCCTTCCAAGACTGGCACAACCTTTGATGAAGTTGGTGAGTTGACGAAAACCTCCCTAGCTCTGTCACTACTAGGAGCAACTTCTTTTCCAGGAGACACAGTTCAGCTGTAGATGGACCTTCACAGCCTACATCAGCATTTCCCTGGTGTCACAGCAAGCCAGGTGAGCCTGACCTGTGGCATGGGAGCAAGAGATGGGCTAAAAGGAAACAAATCCTTTTGATTTGCTCCAGGAAGTCCATTGCTGCAGGTTTTAAGAGCTCCTCTAGGTATGCACATCCTTCTGCATCATTTCCACAGCTCCTTGCATTTCCAGACTCCTTAATTCCGCCAGACCTCTGCCATCCACTAAAGAAACAGTGTGTGGAAGAAGGAGCAGGAACTTAGGGAGGTGCACAATAAAGACAATATGGTTCTGTACCCTGTTGTTGTTATCAGGGAGATAATACACCTGCTGGGAGCAAATCTGCAAAGGATGGGCTTTTTGACACTTATGGTTACCCGGAGGTGTGATTTGGTATGGATACTGAGGGAGAAGAAATCACAGTATCCAAAGTGGTTTTGCACAGTCAAATTCAGGACTTTTACTAGGAGACATGATGTAAGGGGGTAGAATAGTCAACAGCTTGGTGTGTGGTGCAGTCACAGGCTGGAGGGAAGGGATGTCCCTTGACAGGCAGGAGAGGTGCTGATGCCAACTTCATGGAGTTCAACAAAGCAAAGTGCAAAGTCCTGGGTCATGGCAATCCCAGGCTGGTGAAGAAGTCATTGAGAGCAAGCCTGGGAGAAGGACTTGAGTGTGATGGTTGATGTCAAACTCCCCATGAGCTGCAGGGTGAACTCACAGCTCAGAAACCAACCCAGTCCTGGGCTGCATCCAAAGGAGGGTGGCAGCAGGTCCAAGGAGGTGATTCTCCCCGTCTACCCTGCTCTGGTGAGGCCCCACATGGGTTACTGCACACAGTTCTGGTGTCCCCAGCATAAGAAGGACATGGAGCTCTTGGAGCAAGTACAGAAGAAGCCACGAAGTTGAGAAGAGGACTGGAGCACCCTCCCTACAAATACAGGCTCAGAGACTTGGGGCTGTTGAACCTGTAGAAGAGAAGGTTATGTGGACACGTCAGAGCAACCTGCCAGGATCTGAAGGGGCTCCAGGGAAACTGCAGAGGGACTCTGTGTTAGGAGCTGCAGGGACAGGACAAGGAGTAATGGGGAAAATTGAAAGAGGGAAATTTAGGATAGATGTTTCCCTGTGAGGGTGGTGAGACACTGGCACAGGTTGCCCAGGGAGGCTGTGGCTGTCCCAACCCTGGCAGTGTTCAAAGCCAGGTTAGCTAAAGCCTTGAGCAACCTGTTCTGGTGGGAGGTGTCCCTGCCCAGGGCAGGGGGTTGGGACTGGATGTTCTTTGAGCTCCATTCCAACCCCTTAACAGCCCATGAAACTATACTATGAAACTATAATTCTGCTTGTGCCATGTGAAGAAGGAAAATGAAATATTGACCATTAAAAGCAATGAGTTCTGTTCAATGGGTTGGACTGTGAGTACATCCAAAATAAAATCTGTTGGTTCTCTTTTCCTAGAGCAAATTCTGCCTTTTTCTTTAACACTTTGGTGGTGTTAATCACCTTCCCAACTTTCTGAGGGAGCTCTACAGACCTTCTGAGTGTCACAGACTACCAATTGCACAGCTGCACTCCTATATTAGCTCGGGCATAGCATGACCCTCACAAAACCATGTGGCTTCCAGGTGCAGGAGAGACACATCCAGCCCAGATGACAATGTGGACAGGTTTGTCTACAGCCATCTGTGTAAACAGAGAGACCTCCTGTCCTAGATCCAGATGTGTCTTTCCCAGATGTGTCTGTGACCTCCTGCTCTTAGTCACCTACTACACGAAGGTCTATTTCCTAACTCAATATCCAGCAGAGTCACCACAGTTCTCCAAGCCATCGAGTTTTAGCTACTCTCCTATCATACCTGACCTGGATTTGAGTTTCCACATGGCCAATTCTGCCAGCAGAAAGACATGAGAGAGGAGGAAAATGGAGAACACTCAGTTTTGCAGGAATGAGATAGGTCACCACCTACTTATAGCTATTCTCACCCAATTCCACCTTGAACCTCACCCAAGACTCCAAGAAACTCATCAAAATTCATCTTTTATTAAAGAATTAAACATTATTGCTACACATGAAACATTCTTTTTGCATTGAACTCAATGGTTTGTTAATTCTCACTCTCCAAATAGAATACAAATCACTCTTTGGCTATGACTCATGGCTTGATTCAGATTTTTGGCCATTTTAGTGGGACCCTGAAATAACAGAAGTGGCATCTGAATGGAAATTGAGATAGACCATGAAGAGCAATAGAAATTTTTCAGGCTTTGGAGAATTAGCAAAAGCCTCCAAAATGTCAGAAGATGTTAAAAATTTGCAACCAGTTGAGGCCTTAGTTTTAAAACTGTGTCAGAATGGATTTGTCCTTTATTTGGGCTTTTTTTTTGCTCTCCAGTGCTGCCAATCTAAGTTAGGCAGAGAGTGTATTTCAAGTGAACCCACAACCTGTTTTCACCCAGCTCTGAGTAGTTTGGGTTTTTTCACCCAGGATTGTTTCTGATGCTTGGCATTTTTACATCACCATTCAAAATCTCCATTTTTACTGATGTGAAAAACACATCTTGGAGCTTTCTAGGCCATTGACTTTGCTCTGTGGATATACAGTGCAGTGTCCTCCCTCCCAGACCATGATGCTGTTACTAGAGCCAAAGAAAATGCTTCAGACTTTACTGGCCACAGCAAATTCAACTCAATTGGTCAAAAGAGAAGTGTTTATTAGGTTTATTTTGGCATCCTAACCATGCAGAATTATTAATCATTAAGATTCTGATATGTAACTCTTGCTTTTTCTGCCCTCTAAGGAGGACTTTGCCAATTCGTTCAACATCAACAAGTTGAAATAAGCCTCAGCCAGAAGGTTTTTTTCCTCAGCTTTGAAAATTAATTTCCATTATCACACTGCACTCCATCAAAATAGTCACCACTGTATTCCTGAGGGCTTGGAGAGGGGTAGAAACACTTCTTCCTCTTGTCCTGTATTTCTGGGGGGTCCTAAAGGAGGATACGGGCTTGTCCCCAATCTCCATTGATCTCACCATGAGCTGAATCACATTGACTTCATGGCAAAGTGTGGATTTGACTCCTTGTCCTCCTTTTATACAGTAAATCAGGACCAATGAGTTTCCTCCATCCACAGGACCTATTAAAGGAAATAAATCCCCCGATTCAACTCCAATGAATCATAGTTGTTTCACTGGAGCTCCATTCTCTGCTGAAAGGTTTTCTCTTGAGAGCAATAGCAAAGGGTTTGTAAGGAAACAGCCTCTCTCCACCTCCCCCAGCAATCAGAGCCTGGTTGCACTTCCAGTTCTGGCATCTGTTCCCTCCCTGAGTGGCCCCTGGTTATCCTTCAAGCTGGATGGTTTAGTGCATTCTAGTTTTGGGAACAGAAGGTTGGCACAATTCCTCCAGCTCTGTTTTAATAGTGACAATATAACTGCTGAAACAATATTTTTACTCCACTGACGTATGGAAAATGCACCAGACAGAGCTGCCAGGAGCTCTTTTACCACCCCTTTCCCAGCTGATAGCTCTAAGGAAGAGCTGAAATAGCAAATGAGTGTGTCACCTGCTTTGCAGGTTGCTGTCTCCTTCACATTTTGCCTTCATCAAAGAGATCAGTCTCCCTTTGAAGGTGTGAGCCAGGGACAGAGCCACATAGGAGCTGAACTAATACTGACCTGACCCATGTGGGAACTCTCTGTTTGGTGATGTGTTCACACTGCTGAACATACAGAGCTTCTTTTCCTTGCCTTGTCTTGCCTTGCCTTCCCTTTTCCTTTTTCCCTTTTTTGACTTTTCCATTTCCTTTTCCTTTCCCTTTTCTGTCCTTTTGCTTCCCTCTTTTCCTTTTACCCTATTCCTTTTTACCTTCTTACTTTTTCCTTTCCCTTTCCTCCTTCCCTTTCTTTTCCCCTTTCCATTTTCCTTATCTCCTCTTCTCTTTTTCCTTTTAATTTCCTTTTCATTGTATGCTCTTCCCTTTCCTTTGAATTCCATTTTTCATTTCCTTTCCCTTTCCTTTCCCCTTTCCCTCCCCTTCCCCCTTGCTCTTTCCTTTCCTGTTCCTTTCTCTGCTCCTTGCCCTTTCCCCATGTCTCTTGCCCTTTCCCTTCCTAGTTTCCTTTCCCTTCCCACCTTCCTTTTACCTGTTTCTATCCCTTCCCTTCCCTTCCTTTCCCCTCTTTGCAAATGAATCCCATTACTTCTCCCCAATGTCTGGACTGAGCTGTGCCCCTGTGCTCGATGCTTTGCTTTCACACTGATACATTCCAAGTACAGAATGAGAGTGAATGTCACAACTCCACAGGTAAGATTTGGAATATATCATCAGTGACTTCACTTAGCTCTGGCTAAATCCAAACCTTTCCACACTGGATGAGCCAAGAGGCATCAGCAAATGCAAAGGCAAGAAATTCATCTTCCCAAACTTGTGTCCCCCAGAGCTGTGGCCAATTCCACCTCCACATTGACATAACCAGCCTTGACAGCTCCTATGAAGGACATAATTCAGTGGAATATTAGATAACTTACCAAAAAAGTTCAACCCTGACCTTTCCTTCCTCCCTCCCCTCCTTTTCCCCTGAGGGGGAAGCTGTAAGGGTTGGATCTGGGAATTAGAAGGCAACATGGGTGGTGACCCCCTGGTGCCAAGACTGTCATGAAAAATAAACCATATGTTGTATCTTTGCATGTTGGGAGGTCCCAGATCTGCACACCTACCCGCTGCTTTCCAGCCTGCACAACTTGGAATGCCCAGGAGAAGAATTCAGGAAGGAAGGAGTGCCTGGGGAACACAACCAAATGGGGCTGAGCTGTCAGTTTGTTTTCAAATGTAAAGCCAACCAGGCCATCCTGATACACCACCAATCCCAGGCTTGCAACCTGCTGAAAAATCATTACAAACAGCTATGCTGTGGCAAGATTGATAGTTCTACCGCCTGCAAGCCACCAGCAAGAGTTCTCATGCTCTACCAGCAGCCAGTGGTAGCCTTTTCTCAGCTAACTGGTGACCCGGGGAAAACAACAAAGCAAAGTGCTAGGTCCTACACCTGGGGAACGGCAATCCTAGGCACACAGAGTGTGGTGAGACACTGGCACAGGTTGCTCAGGTAAGAAGTGTATGTCCCAACCCTGGAAGTGTTCAAAGCCAGGCTGGATGAGGCCTTTAGCAACCTGGTCTGATGGGAGGTGTCCCTGCCCAGGGCAGGGGTTGAGGCTGGATGATCTCTATGGTCCATTCCAACCCCTAAAATTCTCTGATTCTATGGTCTGTAGGGTAGCCAGAGAAGTCATTGTGAGCAGCCATGGGAGAAGGATTTGGGGGTAATAGTGATTGAAACCTCCTCATGAGCTGCAGTGTGAGCTCACAGCCCAGCAAGCCAACCAAATCCTGGGCTGCAGCCAAAGGAATGTGGCAGCAGGTCAAGGGGGGTGATTCTCCGCCTCTGATCTGCTCTCCTGAGCCCTCACCTGGAGTACTGCACACAGTTCTGGTGTCCCAGCATCAGGATGACATGGAACTGTTGAAGCAAGTCCAGAGGAGGCCACAAAGCTGATAAGAGGACTGGAGCAACTTCCTTAGGAGAGAGTTGGAGCTGTTCATCCTGGAGAAGAGAAGGTTGTGTGGAGACCTCAGAGCAACCTGCCAGGATCTGAAGGGGCTCCAGGGAAGCTGCAAAGGGACTCCTGGTTAGGAACTGCAGTGACAGGACAAGGAATAATGGGGAGAAATTGAAAGAGGAAATTTAGATTAGATCTTAGGCAGAAAGTTTTCTTGTGAGGGTGGTGAGACACTGGCACAGAGAGGCTGTGGCTGCCCCAACCCTGGCAGTGTTTAAGTCCAGATGGGACAAAGCCTTGAGCAACCTGGTGTGGAGGGAGGTCTTCCTGACCAGGGCAGGGGGTTGGGTCTAGATGATCTTAAGGCTCTTTCCAACCACTTAACATACTATAATATCCTATGAAACTAGGGGCCATGAACTAAGGTTGGACTAATTTTCCTGACAGAAGGCCATGTATGTTGGCCCATCCCCTCCCAGCTCTGGGCATGTGCTCCCACTGCCTGGGGCAGGAGCTGAGCTCCTCCAGCAGCCAAACCCTGTGTGTGATACCCTATCAGGCAGCTGGTTGAGATCTCACAGAAGGGACATGAGTAGGTTCCCCCCCTACTTTCCACCATCCATCACTGGGCTTTCCTGGCTCTTCACATTTTGCTTCTCTAATTAACGCTTCTGTCAGGTGCTGTAAAATTATAGCCCTGATTACAGACTGCAGATCAAAATTCAACAGGCTTTGGGCCCTGCCATTTGATTTAATTACTTGCAGTAAATTATTTTGACACCCTCAATTACCAATGTCTGTCACTTCAGCCCAGCCACCATCAGTGTGAGGAATTTGCTATTTGATCTGTTTTGTCTGCTGGAAGAGTGAACAGAGGGAAAATATCACCTCTGCATAAACCTAGGGAGATTCTTAGAAGTTTCTACCACACACATTAGAAAATATTAATAATTTCCTTTAGTCTATTAATATTTTGTTGTTAAATTTTAGACTGGTTTTTTTGACTGGATAAAAGCATTGTTGCACAGACAGAAGTGGAACTAATCACTGGTGGAAGGACAGAATGGTTCGTCCATGTTTAAAGAAATACATGACACTTAGTGCAGGTGGGTCATCCTTGAGCTGTGGTGGAATCACAGAAAGAAAAAACCACAACTGGGTGAGAATAAAGGTCATTGATTGCTGTGGGGAGAAGGTGGAGAAATTCCCTGTGAGTGGAGAGTGTTTCCCTCCCCCTAAACCCATCCCATTCATCCCTGGAGGTGCTTAAGGACAGACTGAACATTGCACGTAGAGCCATGGTCTGGTTGCCATGGTGGTGTTAGGTCCTAGGTTGGACCTGATGACCTCAGAGGTCTTTTCCAACCTGTTTAAATCTGTGATTCTGTGATTCATCCATGGATGTGACAAAAGTGGTCACTTAGAAGCAGGATTGCTCCCAATGAAGCTTATCCTTATGCAACATTTGTCCATAGACAACATTTTTCCATAGACAACAGTGCTTGGTCAAGTTTCCAATACATCCACCCATGCCCAACCAGCCCAGGATAGTGTCTGCATCTCCCCATACTGTTCAGGGAGGAGCTGGGCTTTTCCAACCTGATTGATTCTGGGATTCATCCATGGATATGATAAGAGCAGTCGCTTAGAAACATATTTGCTCCCAATGAAGCTCATTTAGGTGATAAATATTTATCCATATACCACACTGCTTGTCAAGTTCCCTGTGCATCCCCCCATGCTCACCCAGCCCAGGATGGTGTCTGCATCTCCCCACACTGCTCAGGGAGGAGCTGCTCTCTGAACTTTCCAAAGGACAATGTGAGTGGATCATCCTGTGAACAGAACTCTTTGCTCTTTCACTGCTCCCAGTAAGATTAAACTCCAGCATTTCTCCCTCACTTTAACAACCTTGTGGGTGTTGATGATGGAGCTAATTAGCCATGTTCTCTAATTTATTAAAATCATAAATATTTCACTTCAAGGGCTTTTTTTAGAGGGGAGGGAGAAGAAAGAGGTGGGAAGGTTAAAGGGAGACAAGTGCATGAAATTCTTTGGCTGATTAAATGTTCCAGAAGATCCAGCAATATTTTGCCTCTCTTAAGTGATTTGGTGACACCTCAAACTTGGCATCTCATTCTTTGCCATCTCATCTCTTTGTGTTTATTTTTCATTATGGCTATTATTTTATTTACCATGGAGAACATTAGGATGTGCCATGGGTGGCTAGGAAAGCCAAAGAGCACAAAATCATGTCAGTGGCAGGAGTTTAAAGAAAGAGCAAAGGAACAGCAAAGCAAATGGAGATAGAAAGATGTAATATATTGCTCTACTGTGAAAGTTTTAGTATAGTATATATAGAGACTTATGGGGGGTTTTGAGAGTAAACTGATATTCAAACCTTCCTGCTAATGAACAAATCTGCATATCCATATTTGCTGCCTTAAATAGATCATCTTCACACCTACAAAAATATTGTGCCATAGTCACTTCAAAAAAGCTCCATAATTCATGTACTCATTGCAGATGTCACCAAGCAAAGGGCAATGAAACAGCCTAAGTGCTGATATGTAAGGAAAATGATTTTTCCATCCCTTTAATGCTAAAAGTTTAAGAGATTCATTTAGACTATGATTTTAGTCCTTATTTTCTGTGGATGTTTTCTATGCCCATGGACCCGTGGAGAACATATGTTCTCCATGGGCAGCCATAAATGTGGTTGATGAGCAGCTGCTTTTTGTGCCTTGAAGCTGTGAAGCACAGCTAAATGTGCCTCAGTTTCCCTGCCACACACAGGAGATGAATCCTTATGGATTGGAGAGGGGGAAAAGGGAGCATTTAAGCAAGATGAAGATTATGGGGTGCTCAGGTGTTGTAGAGCCTTTTAGCAGCTGCAAAATCCTGTGGCTATTGTAAATCATAAAGGAGGAGGCTGAGAGGAGGAACTGCTCTTGGAATGTGAGAGGTGAGATAAAATAAACTGCAAACTCCAGGGCTAAAATCCCAGCCCATTCCAGCCAGCCATGCTTGAACCCAGGGCTGTGATTTCCCTCAACATCAGATAAAGAGGCCAAGAAAATGATGCTAAAATACCTGGGATTACCTGTCCTCCTGTCCCCCTTCAAAATATCCCAACCCTCTATCCATCCCCAGCGTGGGAGATGCCAGAGATATCCAGCCCATTGTTGGGAATGCTTGAGGAGATGCAATCTGGTCCTCATTGTCTGCTAATAGCTCGATTATCTGGGGGGGAAAATGCAGAGTGGTTGTGCCCAACGAAGCATGAAATTGCCACTGCTCCGAGGAGCTATTTATCATCAGCCCTTTAGAGACAGCAGGGCCTGGGGCTCGGTGGGAGACATGGGGCAGGTATTCATCCAGAGCCAGGATGCTGGAATGCACCAGGGATAGTCCCAGGCTGAACTTTTCAAGGAACAAGTGAACCCTGGAAGACAACCAACAGGAAGAGCTTCGTGGGGAATTGAGAGCACTGCAATGCCCTGAGATAAATGGCTGCAAAGCCTGAAGAACACATTAGGAATGTTGCTGAAGGAACATGGCTGTGGGGTTTGTTTTTTGCTTCCTCTTGGGTAGAGACATGAAGCTTTAATTCCACTGGGCTCAGGCCATGTATTTTGTGTTAAACTCCTGGTTCAAACATGTGTGAGCAACTTGTAGGAGTGAACAAGCAGTCAAGACAGATATTTTGTGTCATATTCATGGTTCAAATGTGACTGAGCAACTCCTAGGAGTGTCCAAAGGGTCAGGGCGTATATTTTGTGTCAAACTCATGGTTAAACTATTACTGAGCAACTTCTGGGAGTGTCCAAGAAGTCAGGACAGGTATTTTGTATTTTGTGTCAAACTCATGGTTAAACTATGACTGAGCAACTTCTGGGAGTGTCCAATAAGTCAGGACAGGTATTTTGTGTCAAACTCTTGGTTGACATGTGGATGAGCAACTTCTAGGAGTGTCCAAGGAGTCAAACCATGTATCTTGTGTCAAATTCCTGGTTACAATGTGAATGAGCAACTTGTATGAGTGTCCAAGGAGTCTGGCCCCAGCCAGGCCTCCCTGGGGCTGATTCCTCCTTTAATGTCCCTGCCCCCAAGTTTAGGAACTAATTTATAAGCCAAATATAATTCCTGCTTGGAAACTACTGCCTGAATCTGTTCCTATCAGGAATTCCCTCAGAGTTGACCGAAGGATGGGATACTTCCCCATTCTCCAAGCTGGGATGAGTGAGCCATCCCACTGGCTCAGGGATTCATCTCCAAATTCTTAAGATTATCAAAAAGGTTTTATTTTCATAATCAGATGAGAAACAGAAGTCCAGTTTGGCTCCCCAGGAATAATTCCAGGAGCTCTACCATGGGCATGAGCATATCAAATAAATCTATTTGTACCTCAAGAGATAAGAAATGTTGATTTCAGCTGAATTTTGCCTCAAATTCATCCCAAACCCACTGAGTTTCCCAGAGCTGGTGGCAAGGGCTGGGATTTTGGCAGTTGAGGCAGCCCAGCAGGAGCTTGGTGAGCTAGATAAATTGGGAGAGCTGAAATCTAGGAGGGCAAAAGACACTGCAAAGAACTAAGGAGAGTGAAGTTTGTGAGCTCCTCCCTTGCGGCTCCAATCCAGGAGTTAGGAAACTTGATCCAGGGAATCCTACAGGGGCCTTAGAGGGAAGGAATTTCCTCCCACCCATCCTGGGTTCAGCCTAACTCCTCATTTTTTTGTCATTTGAGCCTCTGGGCTAGAAAAGTGTCTTCAGATTTCTGCCCAGAGACCTAACCCACCCTCACCCTGTGCTCCTCTATCCCTCTTGCAGAAAGCCACCTGCAACTCTGGTCCAGGAGAATCCACACCCAGCCCTAAAAATTTCCTATTAGCAGGAATTTCCTCTTGGGAAAAACACTCAGGGAACCTGTGCAAAGGGCCTTTCTGCTTGGAAATCACTAAAACCATCCAGGAATTGAGTTCAGTAAGTTTTCTCCACATTCACATGATTTACTGAAATTAAGTCCTCAGTGTTGAGATAATATTTATCAATGGAGAAATGGGAAGAGGTGAAAAACTCCCTTTAATTCTGCTATTTCTCAAGAGTTGGTGTGTGTTGCGCTATGAAATGAATGTTCATAACCAAATCTCTGGCTGGATTCTACCAGTCCTTTCTGCTGAGTGTTTTATTAACTGGAGAAACACTGAGATTTTATGGCCATTCCAACTCCTGTGCTGATTTGTTAAGTTAAATCAGATTTTACAAGACTTGGCCTTCATTTCTCCAGTTTTTCCATCATCCAAACTGTCACATGGTGGATTTTAAGTTAAGATAAATGCCTTAATTTCTCTTTGCAGCCCATGGTGCTTGTGCTGAGCCTGCTGCTGTGTGCTGAGGATGTATTGGAGGCTCTGAATATAAGAACACTGTCCTCTGTTGATCAGAGAGGAAACAACTCCTGCTCAGGCACCACAAACCACTGGCAAAATACATTCCCATTAAAATCTCTCTGAGAAAATCAACCTGATTGTCATAATTCCCATTCACAGCCTCAGATACCTCTGAAATTCTGTGTACACTGAGATTTGGGGGCTCCTAGGTCATTGTATAAGTCACATATCACATGTATGGTTAAAATAGTGAGATATGGGATTAATCTAGAGCTCTGCATTTATTACTAATTAAGGCTTTAGCAGGCAGAGAAAGAAATGTGCCACTCTCTGGATATAATATCTGACTGATGTTGCAAGGAACAGTGAAATGAAGTGAAAAGAGAGGTGAAATGAGTCAAAGGAATAAAAATCCAAGGTTTGGAGACATAAGGATTGTGCTGGGTAGTGCCTGGCCACAGTTTGCATTAAACACAGCATCTCTCAGTTCTTCCCCCTCTGCAACCCCTACTCCACCAATTCCCTCTCCACTTGACCAGCAAGAAACCCAAATGCAGCTGAATTTGCTGGGCAAAGAGGTGTGAGCAGCTGAATCAATAGTTGGGTGTTACGTTGTGACCTGTCATACAACAGAGCAGAGCTCCAGGAGGTGATGGGAGCCTTGGTCACTCACCCCAGCAGGGATGCTTGGATGATGGGGAGGCTCCTGCAGCATCATCCCAAAACCCAGGAGCAGCCTGATCCCTGCCAGCATCAAGACAGCACTCTGAGATGCTCTGTAATTAGTGGAAGTCAATTAGCAGTGTAACAGTACCTGACATCCACCCTCAGGCTCAGCGCTAGCAAGAAAAAGGTGCTCAAAAGCAGGACTACATTTAATGCTTCAGCAGACTATTGTGTCCATGCCAGAGGCTGTTTGCTGGTGAGCTGCTGCCCTGGGGCTATTCCAGATGATTTCACATCCCTTTTTTTCCAGCCTGCTGCCAGTGATGCTCCAGGACAGGCTCTGTGCCCAAGAGCTGCCTTACAAGAGTTGCTGCCTGCAGCTGGGAGAGGAATCATAGAATTTTAGGAGCTGGAATGGAGCATAGAGACTATGTAGTCCCACCCCACTGCCCTGGGCCGGGACACCACCCACCAGACCATGTTGTTCAAGGCTTTAGCCAACCTGGCTTTGAACACTGCCAGGGTTGGAGGTTCCACAACATCCCTGGGCAACTTGTTTCTGTGTCTTACCACCCTCACAGTAAAAAAACTTCTTCCTAATATCTAGTCTAAATTTCCCCTCTTTCAACTTATACCTGTTACTCCTTGTGCTATCACTACAGTTCCTAAGGCAGTCCCTCTCCAGCTTTCCTGTAGGTCCTCTCTTCCCCAGACTGACCAGCCCCAGCTTTCTCAGCATGTCTCCGTAAGGGAGATGCTCCAGTCCTTTTATCAACTTTGCAGCCTCCTCTGGAGTTGCTTCAACAGTTCCATGTCCTCCTGATGCTGGGACACCAGAACTGTGTGCAGTACTCCAGGTGAGGTCTCAGGAGAGCAGAGCAGAGGGGGAGAATCACCTCCCTTGACCTGCTGCCACATTCCTTTGGCTGCAGCCCAGTGTTTGGTTGGCTTGCTGGGCTGTGAGCTCACACTGCAGCTCATGTTGAGTTGCTTGAATCCAGCTGGATCCCAGCTCCTCTGACAGCAGGAGGAGAGGTGTGTGCACCAGGGGGGTGATGAACTACAGGAGACAGGGCAAAGAAACACATGGTTCTTTCTGCCTTCTCCAAATTTCAGCTTCAGGCATGCAGGGGCTACACCTATTTACATTAGCCACAGGGTTGTCCTCTCAGGGTGTTTCTCAGCACTCCCTTGCAATGATCTTGTTGTCAGAACTGTAGTGCAGCTGAATTATTGCCTAAATCCTCAAAAAAAGAGGAGGCAAACTGAGATTTGAAAGGAAACACCAAGTTTTGGGTTGTTTTCCTTCATCACCTGATGTCATGGCATCACATTTTGTTCTGCAAACACAAAAGACACTGACCTGAAAAATAAAACCCAAGACAAGCTGCAATTCTCATCACAGCCAAGAGCTGCAGCTTTAAGGCAAGGACCAGATGTTGCAAGACTTGCTAATTAAATCACGTCAATTAGCCACACAGCTGAGGTTCAGCACCTCCAGGGTTCAGAGACCTTTGCAGCTCAGGCTTTTGGGTTTGCACAGCCTGAGTCTTGCAAGACTGCTCTGAGGTAGAGCTCAACTTTCAGGCACCACTAGGTATGGACATGCTGGTTTTCATTTCATTTACATGTCCCTGGATATAATTAAGCATTTCTGTAATTGTTGAAGACCAAGCTAGATGGGACTTGGATCAACCTGGGCTAGTGGAAGGCGTCCCTGCCCATGGAACTGGAATGAGATGAGTTTTAAGGTCCTTCCAACCCAAACCATTCCATGATCACTCACAATTTCACTTGCTCGACCACCCTACACTCACAACTTACGCTCAGACTGAGCTTGTCACAGTCTTTGGATCATCATGTTTTACCTGGATATGACCAGGAAAGCAATGACACCATCACTCAGCTCTCTCTAGTCGAGTCTTGCTCTAAATCAGTCAGTTGCAAGCATCAGCCAAGCACTTAGCTGGCAAGAAACTCTGGGACAAAAATTTTCCATGGGCTATTTTTAAGATGAAATGGGTCTGAAAGCAAAGACTGGGACAGGCTTTTGTAGCAAAGCAGGAGGTACAAATGCCAACTGTCCCTATTTAGGAAGGAGAGTTTCTATTTTTTTGCTTTCCAAAGCAAAATATCTCTGATTTTTCCAGTCTGTCTTTCTTTGAAAGCTCTCACGGTCCAAAATATGGCAATGGACTTTAAAGGTGTGTTGCTATTTCTCTCTCTTAAATGTGCCTATTTAGAAGTTCCAAACTGTCTGGAAGAGGGCAGAAATAAGGGGATTTGCTTTCTGAAGTAGGAATTAGAGGATGAAATAAGGATGGCACAGAGTGAGTCTTGTACAAAAACCCCAGAAACCTCAAACTTCTTAAATTGATTGGCTATTAAAGAAATTCAAGTGGCTCAGACAAAAGTCCTAACAGGTACATGGAACAATGTCAAGATTAGAGAACTCCCATGGGTCCAGGTGAGATCAACTAACCTGCTCTATGCAGATGTTGGTACAGATTGCCCAGGAAGATGAAGAGCAACCACTTAAAGGCCTGGAGCAGAGAAGGTTGTGTGGACACCTCAGTGCAACCTGCCAGGATCTGAAGGGGCTCCAGGGAAGCTGCAGAGGGACTCTTGGTTAGGCACTGCAGGGACAGGACAAGGGGTAATGGGCAGTACTGAAAAGAAGCAAATTTATATATTAGGAAGAAGTTTTTCCCTGTGAGAGTGGTGAGACACTGGCACAGGTTGCTAGGCTGTGGATGCCCCAGCCCTGGCAATGTTCAAAGCCAGGTTGGGTAAAGCTTTGAGCAACCTGGTCTGATGGGAAGTGTCCCTGCCCAGGGCAGGGGGTTGGGACTGGATGATCTCTAAGGTCCATTCCAACCCCTTAACATACTATGAATCTATAATTCTGCTTGTGCCATGTACGGAAGGTAAATGAATATTGGCCATTGAAAGTAAAGTGTCATTTCAGTTCTGGTTTATATGTTGGACTGTGAGTACATCCAAACAAATGTCTGTTAGTTCCCTTTTCCTACAGCAAATTCTGCCTTTTTCTTTAGCACTTTGGTGTTTTTAATCCCCTTCCCAACTTTCTGAGGGAGCTCTACAGGAGCTCTACAAGTTGTCCAGGGAGGTTGTGGCTGCCCCAACCCTGGCAGTGTTCAAAGCCAGGTTGACTAAAGCCTTGAGCAACCTGTTCTGGTGGGAGGTGCCCCTGCCCAGTGCAGGGGTTGGGACTAGAAGGTCCATTCCATCCCCTTAACAATCTATGATAAAATGAAATTTCTCCTGTTGGTTGTGTTTCTCTGCATAGCTCAGGACTTTCTGTCTCTCTGCCCCCAAAGCATGGGAGAATCTTTCCACCTCCTCCTCCCAAGCAAGGAAATGACTCTTTTACCAGCTAAAAGCAACATTAGCTGTTTGCTGTAGAGGCTGCTTTGGGTGTCCTCCCACTGCAATGTGAAATCTGAGCTGTTTTGACTGGACACTGAGGTCCCCCAGGGCTTGTGTTCTGCTGCAGTGCA
>NW_008652194.1:53068-67036 GCF_000695815.1 Acanthisitta chloris | reverse complement strand
ACACTCTCCATTGTGACTGTGCAATACTTCCCCCGTGGAAATCCCATGGCTGCTGGAATTGTGCAGCTCTCACAGGCTGTGCTGCCAAGAAAGTCCTTTTAAGGAATGATGGTTGAAAGCAAAAGTGAGGCTGGAGGGGATTTGTCTCCAACGTCAAAGGAACAGTCGTGGCCCACTTGAGTCAGTGTTCAAAGCTTGGGGTGAGCCAAGCTCAGGAGCAGTGGGAGGAACAGGATTTCTGCTCCCTTAACTTGTGTATCAACATGTGTTAGTGGTTGGAGCTTCAATGATCTGTGAGGGAAGGGAAGGGATAGAGATAGGAGAAGGGGAAAGGAAGAAGGAAATGGGAAATTAATAGGAAAAAGGAAAAGAGAAATTAATAGAAGGAAAAGGAAAAAGGAAAACGGAAAGGTTAAAGGAAAAGGGAAACTAATAGAAGGAAAAGGAAAAATAAAATTAATAGGAGAAGGAAAAAGGAATAGGAGAAGGAAAGAAAAATGAAAATTAATGGGAGAAAGAAAAGGAAAAAGGGAATGGAAAAAGAATAGGAGAAGAAGGAAAAGGAAAAAGGAAAATGAATAGAAGGAAACGGAATAGAAGGAGTAGGGGAAAGAAAAGAAAAAAGGAAAATTAATAGAAGGAAAAGGAAAATGAGTAAGAGAAGGAAAATGAAAAGGAGAAGGGAAAGGAAAAGAAAAAAGGAAAATTTAAATGAATAGGGAAAGGAAAAGAAAAAACGAAAATTTAAATGAATAGAAAAAGAAAAAGGAAAAAGAATAGGAGAAGGAAAAGGGCAAAGGGAAATTAATAGGCGAAGGAGATGGGAAATGAAAAAGAAAAGGAAAATGAATAGGAAAAGAAAAAAGAAAAGGAAAATGAATAGGAGAATGTAAAGGGAAAGAAACCCAAGTAAGTTCTCTCAATTTCAACAGCTATTCCTAACCCAAATTGTACAGGTAGTGAAAGTCCACTGGGAATGGATCCCAGGATTGCTGTAATGGCACTCCATCCTGCTGGGAACTGCACGTGCTATGGGAGATTGCTCAGTGAAGCTCAAAGTCATGGAAAGCTGCTGCCTAGTGGTGCTGGGATAAACCTCAGGACTCATTCCCTGATTTATTTGTTGTTTCTTGCTTTTCATGACAACAGGTCACCCCACAGAGCTGGTTTGATGTTGGAAGATTCCCATAAATCAGGCAAACATTTCCTTTGCTTCTTCGCTGTATTTTTCCCTGTTCTTTTTTTTCCCCTGCATTCCTCCACAACAAACACAGCCAACTGTAGGGCTTTTTTTCCTTAATCTGCAGGGAAAAATGACCAATTTTGCTTGCAGACTGAGTTATCTTCCAGCTTTTAGCTGGAATGGATTTCCCCCACTTTGCTTAACCCTCAAAAAAGAACCTTTCCCTTTTTTCACTGACATTCCCAGAATAACAATAATAACTTAGAATCGAAACAGCCATTAAAGAAATTATGTAATAAATTTAAAATGATCAATATTTTGCTAAAATAAAGATGATTTTCATCTGGATTATGGAGCTAATAAGATCCAAACCACTGCAAGAGCCATCCCAGAACTTCATGGCTGTAAAATCCAGTATTAATTTCTCCTCCTGAACTAGGACACTTTAGGAAAAGCTGCAATTTGAATCCAATATTTCCATGCATTAGAGCAGGTCTCCTGTGACCTTCAGGCTCGTGACCAGTTGGATATTCATTCAGAGTGGTGAGTTAACAGTTCACTTGCTATTCCTGAATGCACAAGCAATGAATCTCTGCCAAATTCATTGCAGACTAACACAGGCCAAGGGGCTCCTGGGTTATCGTTCTGCTGAAGGTGGGAGGCAGGAAGGAGCACTTTTTGCCTTCCCTCAGCCTTGAGGCCATGAAAGGGGAGAACTGCTGCCCTGGAAAAATGGAAGGAGATGAAAATATATCCGTCTGCTGTGGTTTTCACACAGCTCATTGCAACTGAGCATCCTGCTGATGGCAAAGATGTGTTTGGTGTGCTAGAACACCACTGAGGATCCCAGGATGAGCTCCCTCTGGCAGTTGCATCCTGAGGCAGGACTTGCTAGGATCTATTTGATCCCTTTGGAGATGTGGAACATTTCTAGCAGCAGCACAGAGAAGGGGAGAGCCATAAACAGCAACAAGGTACAATAAAGCAATGAGCCAAGTGAGGTTTATTGTGCTGTTTGCTGAGAAAACTCAACAAGCATAAATTCTCCTGATTTCTGTGAGATCTATTTCATGATTCAGCTTCCTTTTGGTGGCTACAGTCTGGTGCTGCAGTGGCAAGGGCCAGAAATAGCTCAGATTACCATTAATTTGTGAAAGGGCACAGTGTGCTGTTCCTTGTGCCAAGGGCCATGGGCCCAAGGCTGCCAGAGCTCAAGAAGGGTTTAGACTAGGCTCTGAGCGACATGGTGGGTTTGTTGGGGTGTCCTGTGCAGGGCCAGAAGTTGGACTGAAGCTCCTTTTATGTCCCTTCTAACTCAGGAGATTCTGTGATATGACATGAAATTACACATTGGAATGGGCAGCCCAGGGAGGTGGTGGAGTCGCCATCCCTGAAGATCGTTAAGGAGAGACTGGATGTGGCACTTAGTGCCATGGTCTAGTTGACATAGTATCATAGACTGTTAACAGGTTGGAATGGAGATAAGTTAGACTCAATCCCCTGCCCTGGGCAGGGACACCTCCCACCACACTAGGTTGCTCAAGGCTTTAGCCAACCTGGCTTTGAACACTGCCAGGGTTGGGGCAGCCACAGCCTCTCTGGGTAACCTGTGCCAGTGTCTCACTACCCTCACAGGGAAAACTTATTCCTAAGATCTAACCTAACTTTCCCCTCTTTCAATGTCTCCCCATTACCCCTTGTCCTGTCACTGCAGTTCCTAACACTGAGTCCCTCTGCAGCTTCCCTGGTGCCCTTCAGATCCTGGCAGGTACTCTGAGATCTTCACACAACCTTCTCTTCTCCAGGCTGAACAGTCCCAACTTCCTCAGCCTGTCTTTGTAGGGAAGGTGCTCCAGTCCTCTTATCTACTTCATGTCCTCTTCTGGACTTGCTCCAACAGTTCCATGCCCTTGTGTTGGGAACACCAGACCTCTACTGAGAACTCCAGGTGAGGTCTCACCAGGGCAAAGGGGGAGAATCTCCTCAACCTGCTGCCCACACTCAGGTTGTTTTTCAGATTTGGATTAATAGCTGGGATATAAATGAAATGTGTTGAGATCTGATTTGTCTTCAAACAGTCCTGCTAGAGGTCCTGCTCTGAGGTCCCCACACAACCTTCTCTTCTCCAGGCTGAGCAGCCCCAACTTTCTCAGGCTGTTTTCATAGGGAAATGCTCCAGACCTCTTCTCATGTTCATGGCCTCTTCTGGTCTTGCTCCAATGGTTCCAAGTCCTTCTTACGGTGTTGGGTCACAGGTTAGACTTGATGATCTCAGAGGTCTTTTCCAACACGATTGATTCTGTGAAAAAAACAACTTCCCCAAAGCTGCAGTAAGTCAGTGGCAAAAGTGGAAACCCAATCCCCAGGAGCTGAGGGCAGTCCCCTCCCCTGCACCTCAGCCTGCATGGGGTTTCATTGCAGAAAATGTTTACTTAAGTGTTCTGAATCGCCTGGAAGTTAAAGCCTAGGAAATCTATGGGTTTCAGATTTGATGGAGTGAAATGCACTGAGGGATAATCAAAGCTTTATGTCTCAGCCTTAGAGAAAAGCAGTTCACAATGCTCCAAAAACCTTATTACTTTCCTAAGCAGGGCAAGGACTAATGATACACATATGCTGATTCCCTTCCTCCAGCTAAAACTGGAGATGAAAGTGCCTGGAGTGAGATTCAGAGGTGTGGATACAGCCAGGGGTGACTTGCAGCGTTATTAATTGCAGTGATACATATCTAAACTTGATGCCAAACTACCTGTTGACAGCATCAGCACCTGGCAGGAAAGGGCTCTGTTTGCAGGTGGATCATCCTTGAGTTATGGTGGAATCAGATTGAGGAAACCCCACAATTGGGTGAGGATAAAGACTAGTCGTTGTGGGAAGGAGAAGGAATTCCCTTTGGGTGGAGGGTGTTTCCTTCTACCTAAACCCACCCTATTCATTCCTGGAAGTGCTTAAGGACAGACTGAACATTGCACTTAGTGCCATGGTCTAGTTGCCATGGTGGTGTTAGGTCCTAGGTTGGACTGGATCTCAGAGGTCTTTTCCAATAAGATTGGTTCTGGGATTCTGTGATTCACCCATGGTTGTGATAAGATCAGTCACTGAGTAGCAGGATTGCTCCCAGTGAAGCTTATCCTTATACAACATTTGTCCATATACCACAGTGCTTGGTCAAGTTTCCAGTACATCCAGCCATGCCCACCCAGCCCAGGATGGTGTCTGCATCTCCCCATACTGTTCAGGAAGGAGCTGGTCTTTTCCAGCCTGATTGATTCTGGGATTCCTCCTAGGAATGAGCAGGGATACCTATAGCAAACTGTCCTTACAGCTAACAGAATATTTATCTAATAAAGAAGCAAGTTTAAGCCTTTCAAATTGTATCTTAATGACTAGGGAATAGCTTTGATTTATTAGCATTAATCTAGAGGGAAAACATCCTTAGAAACAGCTAATGGGGTGAAAAACTGATCCAGTGAGAGGAGCAGTACATGAAACAAAGCACATGTTTTTCATCCCATCCAAGTTTGCACTTAGGAAGCACTGGGAGCCTAAAGAACTCTCCAAAGAAGTTCTCCCACCTTGACAACAACCTGGAGGGAAAGTGCTTTGCAGAGCTACCATGAATGAATCCTGATCACATGTTCAGATTCTATCTGATTCATCACTCACAGTAAGAGCTGCATTTTTATTTGCACCTAGGATGTTGTCCCTCCATGACCTGTGCTGGGGTAGTGCCGTCCCTGATGATGGATACACATATGTCCATTATAAACATGCTCTGACACAGCTGAGGAAAGCTGTGGTTTCTTTCTACTCTTCGTGGTTGTACAATGTGGCCAAAAACGTCAGTTATATGGTTCTTGCATCCTGCTTGACTTCAAAGATCCTCTGTCCTCATTGTCCTCTTCTCACACATTTAAGCTACCTAAATAAATGTATAAATAGGAAATAAATCTCCACCTTCTCTTGCTGGGATGAATGGAAGACTAAAACTCAGTTCTTCAAGGTTTTAGGTTTTAGTTTCTTCCTAAATCTTACTGTTTATCCAAACCTTTCTATTGACCATATATTCATCTCAACACCATTTGGCAATCAGAGTTTTAGACAGTGGTTTGGTGACCAGAGGTTGTTCCAAAACACTTCTTAGATGCCATTGGCCATTTCTGTTTTGGCTTATAGGTCTTCTGAGGTAAGAAACTCTATTCATTCCTGTGCAATATGTAAAGAGATTTTCTTTGTACACCTTGATAACACTGAGCCTGCAACAGTTTACAAATCCCCTCCCCTCGTGCTTGTCTTTATTAGGTTAATTATTCCTTGGATTCATCTCTAAAACACCCTTTCTCACTGTGGTTTCTTCTGCTGAAAAGCCTCTGCCAACTAGTAATGCATAAAAAGGGGTGGGGAATTTAATAAAGTGCTTCAAATCTCAGGAAATGAAGCTTTGCCTTCTTCAGTTCCTTTTAAGAATTAATATTCCACTGTGACCAGTTAAGAGTGTGCTGGGGTTTTGCATGTGGCTCCTCTGGATATAAGAATTCATTGACAACATGTCTTCTCTCAGCAAGAGCCCAAACTGCTGCCCTTGCAGTGTGTTTTGTTCCCACAGAGGCATTTAGGGGTGCACTTACACTTTTTAAAGCTCATTGCAATCATATAAGAGTATCAGAGAACTTTAGGAGTTGAAATGGAGCTTAGAGATCATCTAGTCCCAACCCCCTGCCCTGGGCAGGGACACCTCCCACCAGAACAAGTTGATCAAGGTTTTTGCCAACCTGGCTTTGAACACTGCCAGGGCTGGGGCATCCACAGCCTTCCTGGGCAACCTATGCCAGTGTCAATGATGAATAACGGCTTTGTCAGACTTGTCCCTCACCACAGAGTCCTCAGTAACCTTAACCAGCTGGGCAGACATGACAGCTCCTCTAGACCACCAGGTCTGGGTCACCAGTGCTCACCTACCCCCTCAAGTCCCAGATTCCTCCCTCTGAACTTCACCCCAGCTTTGAAAAGTGGGAGGAAAAGATAAGGCAAGTAAATCCCCTAGAACTGCCTTTAAAGAAAGTAGAGGCTTAAAAAAAAGTCCTTCTTGCCTCCTTTTTTGTCTGCTTTTGAGGGGTTTAACTACTGCCATTTGTTCCCTTGGATAAACAAAGGGTTGAACCTTTCAAGCCTTCCAGGCTTCCAGTGGGAATTGCACTGTTTGAGTATAAAAGGTCAAGGATTGCTCCCACAGTATTGAGGAATAAAGAGGGGGAAATGGTTATTTCTGTAAACACCTAAGAAATAACAGTTATTCAGCAGTTTTCAGTTCCTCCTGATGGCAGAAATGCCATAGGATATTACAAATATACATAAATACATGTGTAATGATAATATATCATATAATATCACAAAATCATATCAAATATCATATAATCCCTGTGAAATTTCCCTCCTATTAGGCTTTTCTGGCCCTGCAGCAATGAAGTAGCTCACTGATGCATTTATGCTCTACATAATATTCCTGAGGAGATTTCCCCATTCAAAGGCTTTTATGGACTTGCAGATGAAAATATCTAGTCTCTGTGTCACCCTTTGGTGGAGCTGTAGCTGTGATAAGATTACTGGAGGTGTAAAATCCTAATCAGAGCTCTGAGATCTGTTTAGCTGGTAAGTGTAGCCTCCTCAGCCTTCCTTACTCCCAAGGAAAAAGCTTGGAGCTTGTTTCTGACACAGAGAACCAAACACCTGATGGCAGCACACAGAAAGGATCTAAAGTGTGGTTGTAACAGCTCCACACTTCAAGGGTTTGAAATCACTGTAGGGATTGGCTTGGAGAGGGCTTTAATGCTTAGAATTTGATGCTTTCAGTCACCAAATAGCTCTTTCGTTCTTGTGTTGTTGAAATGTTGGGTTATAACTCTTGCTTTTCTGATCCTTTTGCAACAAAACCCAAGGCACTGCTTAGTTATAATTCTATTCAAGGAGCAAAACTTCCTTTGCCTTTGGTAGGCCCTGGATGACTCCTTGAAAAAGAGGATGGGAAAGCAGGAAAGGATTAAGAAATAACCTGAAGCAGCATAACAGGAGTTTAGTCTGAAATAGATCATAGAATCATCAAGGTTGGAGGAGACCTCTAACATCATCAAGTCCCTTTAAGATCATCAAGTCCAACCATTAATTTGCCATTCAAATAACTTGCAGACATCAAGGTCATACTATTGGTTGATTGTGTGCTATTAAGGTTACTCTGACTCTAATCCACAAAGTTTTCTCATTTATCCCATTGGTTTAGACAATGTGGCAGATGACTCCTTTATAATAAATCTTCGCATTGCTAAATCAGAATGTTTTATAGTATCATTTGGGCTGAGACTCTCATAAATAACTCTGTTCATCAGCCAGATGAGGAGCATTCCCCTGCAGAGTGTCAGGACTGCCATTAGCACCCAAAAAAGACACCCACTGTGTCAGTCAGTAATGTTTCTGGTACCCTCTAATGCCTCTGAGGGCATAGATTGCCGGAAGTAGAGAAGGTTGTGTGGAGACCTCAGAGCAACCTGCCAGGATCTGAAGGGGCTCCAGGGAAGCTGCAGAGGGACTCTGTGTTAGGAACTGCAGGGACAGGACAAGGAGTAATGGGGAGAAATTGAAAGAGGAAAATTTAGATTAGATATTAGGAAGAAGTTTTCCCTGTGAGGGTGGAGGTTGCCCAGGGAGGCTGTGGCTGCCCCAACCCTGGCAGTGTTCAAAGCCAGGTTGGATAAAGCCTTGAGCAACCTGTTCTGGTGGGAGGTGTCCCTGCCCAGGGCAGGGGATTGAGACTAGATGACCTCTAAGCTCCATTCCAACCCCTTAACATACTACAAATCTATGAGACAAGAACAAGGAATTTAGGTGTTTGCTCATAAAATCCACACCAAGATACACAGACCTGGAGCATCTCTTTGTTTGACTTATCACCTATTTCAAGCCTCACTGGAGAACAACTTCAATTCAACTTGTTCCAATTCTTTTTGCCTTAAACAGCCTGGTCTGGTGGGAGGTTTCCCTGCCCAGGGCAGGGAGTTGGAACTGGATGGTGTATAAGGTCCCTTCCAACCTCTTAACATTCTATGATTATCAAACTTATGGCCGTGGATACATGTTTTTCCCCATCTTTTCTCTTCAACCACTTGCAGCCAAGCTAAGGGATTGGCAGACCAGTGAAGTCCATGGCACTGATATGGCTGGGGAAGCTTTCAGCACGTAACTATCAGCAGAGGACAAAAATATTTCCTACTACCAAGCAGATATTTGTACTTGTTCCTGCTTCCTCAGACTTCTCTGCAACAAGCAGCTCCACATCTAGGTCCTCTGCCATCTTTAAACCTGTAATCCAAAGGCTTGAGGACATCTAGACTGTACCTAAGCTCTCCTTACGTGAGAAAAATGAGGATTTTGGTGGATTCACACTCACTAAAAGGCTGCAGCTCTACTAGGAAGCGTCAAACTGCTGTCCTGGGGTGAGCCATCCAAAGCTCAGACCTCTCTTGAAGGTTAAGTTCTTCAAACCTTCTTCAGTTCTGTTGATATGATCCATTTTGACTTCAGATCTCCAAAGTTTTCTCAAAGTATGGTGCCCACATAAGACCACAACTGGTGGGTAGAGAAGAAAAATCACTTTATATGCAACATATCTGTTTATTTATGTAGTGTGAGTTTTATTTTGGACTCTGGTAGTCTGTTTCACTCCTGTGAAACAACTGCTTGAAGACTCAGTGCTCTGTGATTACATCCATCTAATCCAGCTTCCCATGGGATTCCAAAGGGAGCAGAATTGAATCCTTATGCAGCAGACAGGCTGGAAAATTTCATTCCCATTTTAGAGCTTTCTAATCCCAGAGAGTCCCTAGATGGAAGGTTTTCCACAGGCTGGAGTGGCCTTGAAATCAAACTGAAAATAAGGAATTTTGCTGGGAGCAGAGGGACAAATATCATTGCCAGAGTGATGGCACAGCTCAAAAGGACTTTGTTCATGTTGGATTTTGGAGACAAGAAAGGCAAAAGCCTCAAGAAGCCTCACACACAGAGAAATTCAGTGGTTGCTGCTCAGTGAGACTGTATTTGCTGTGGAAGAGGCAGAAACAGTGTGTGTTGTCAGAGCTGGGTAAGCCAAACAGAGCTCAGGCCATGTGGATGGATCACCAAGAGCAGGTCAAGCCAGGATACAGTGAGATGAGAAAGGCAAAGAAGGGCAGAGATGACATGAAGGATGAGGGCAAGTCCTAGAAATGCATGTGGCAGAAGATTACATTGTCCCCAGAGCATTTGAAGCACTGTGGGACACAACATCTGGCCACCAGCTGCTGCTCCAGCACAGCACTACTTGCCAACAGTTTCTGTGCTGCATCCATCAGCCCCATGCAGGTGCTTCAGGTATGGATATGCCACTAGGAATGGCTATAAGGACAAGCCAACACCTCAACGTTAGCTTGGATTGGGATGTTCCAGGAAGAGATCTGCTAATAAATTCACCTCAGCCCAGAAGAAAGTTAGATCTGATGGCTAAACCCATGAGAATTTGGCCTCTAAAATGAGCAGAGGTTTTGTAGGAGGCTCAGAAAGCAGCAGCAGTGGCTCTGGGCCAACTCCCATCACTATCAGTCAATTTGTTTCCAAGTGCCATTGTGCATCAGCAGACACTTGCAGAGCTCTGACGTGGTGGGCATTCATCACCACCTCAGCCCTTCTGCCTTCCCAGGGGGAGGAACCTCTGCTGCTCTGGACCCTGGGAGACCTTTAGGGAGATAAATGAGTCCTCCCACAAGGGAAGAAGGCAGAGACTGATGGACTGAGTGGGGGTTTGGGGTGAAGCAGGAGCCATAGGTAACAGTGTCACTGTGAAAATCGATGGCCCTAGTGGAGCCACAGCAGCACTGGAGATGTTTTTTCCCTTGGGAACTTCTTGATGTGAAAGTAAATGTTTTCTAAATCACAAAGCCTGCAGATTTTATAAGCCTCAAAATTGATCTAGTTTAGGTTTTATTCCATTTCCTAGTCTTCCCTAATAATCTCTAAGGGTTGCAGATTTCTACATGGATGGGAAGGTGATGGTAGGAAATACTGTGGGAATATTTCATGCAGAATTAGCCTACAGCGGCCAAGGGAAATGCCATTTCTCACCCTGGACCTTAAAATGAAGGCAGTGAGTGAGCTGGTACATCTGGATGGTGCTGAGACCCTCTCTTCCATGGGGCTGAACACACAACACCTTCACAACTCCCATGGCTATCACAAAATCACAGATCTGCAGATATTAATAGTCACAATTTGTATAACCCCACTGTATATCAATGATTTGGGGGAAGATTCCCTCAAAGAATTAGCAAAAGAAACCCACTCTGTACAGTCACTTGATGAGATGATTTCTAGGAAGGATAAATGTTCCTAAAAAAACCAAGAACTGACGTATTTAAAGGCCTTGGAACTTGAAACTGAACATATTTGCTTTATCTATGGTCTAAACAACCACAGCAGCTAATAATTTGCTCAAGGCCATCCTGCCAAAACAGAAATGCTTTCAAGCTTCTACATTTAAATGATCAAAATCCTTTCTCAGACCTTAATGAGTAGCCAGCCCAACAAGAGTCAATTTGAATGTAGAATGGAGAATAATAGGAAACACCACAAAAATCCTTATAAATAATCATCCACCCTAAAAGTTTTGGTGTTTAGGTATTTGTTCAGACTTGCTAGTTGATTGTCTAGGTAGTTATGGTGCTGGAAAGTTAGCCAGATTATCCTTATCAATGATACTTGAATAGATCTACAGGAATTTGAATGGGATGAATGGAGTTATTTTGGATGTAGATCAGAATGTCCCACCTGAATTTAAGGCCAAATCACTTGCTCACAAGTTTCAGGGTGTTTTCTTCCCCTCCCTGGTTTTCCAGGCAACTGAAAACCTTCAAATACAAAGAAAACTACTGGTTGGGCAGATCTTCTTTGCCTCAAGTGCTGAGTGACAGCACAAGTCAACTCTTCTGCATCTTAGGTGTGACACATAGCAAGGTGTGGACACATAGCAAGGTGAAATGGCCTCAAGTTGCACCAGGGGAGGTTCAGCTGGGCTATTAGGAAATAGATCCTCATTGAATTGGAACAGGATCCTGAAGGAAGTGCTGGAGTCACCATCCCTGGAAGCGTTCAAAGAACAAGTGGATGTGGCACTTCACCACATGGTTTAATGGACACAGTGGCATTTTGTCATAGATTAGACTTGATCTTGGAGGTCTTTCCAACCTTAATGATTCCATGGTTCTCTGATATCCAGAAGCTGGTTGTGTGCATGTCCATGCATGAAGTCATGCTTTGCAAACATGTTCTCCAAGCTTGCTGTGGAGCAGAATCCTCTGATACAAACTTTGCAGTGGTGAGTTCCATCCCTTCTCACAGCAGAATTTGCTCTTCATGAGCTCAAACCTCATGGAAAGTCATATACTTCATTAGGATCTAACACTTTAGGTATTGCTCTAACACTTGCAACAGGCTGGTTAGAGCAATACATCTTGGAATATGGAATATGGGTTGGAAGGGATCCACGTGGATCACTAAATCCAACGCAGATTATACAATCATCAAGGTTGGAAGACACATCTAAGATCAT
Source organism: Acanthisitta chloris (assembly GCF_000695815.1). NCBI lineage: Eukaryota > Metazoa > Chordata > Aves > Passeriformes > Acanthisittidae > Acanthisitta > Acanthisitta chloris. The sequence goes on along the minus strand of NW_008652194.1, from coordinate 55,226 downwards.
CAAGTCCAACCCTTAACCTGTCACTGCTGTAACCCCTAAACCATAAACCATATCTACCAGTGTCAGACTCAGATGCCTCTTAAATACTTCCAGGGATGGTGACTCCACCTCCTCCTTGGGCAATATTCCAGTGCCTGACCAAACCAGTTTAAACCTGGTTAAGTCCAGTTGACTAACAGGATGAGAAACTACACAAAACTTTCATTCAGCTTGAAAGAGAAAGAGAAATATGATTATCTCTCCTTTTTTTTATTTTTGTAGCAACTCTTTCTTGTTCCCAAATTTCCAACGATTTCCTGGTTTCAGCTCAACCATGCCATGGGAAAGCCAGTTCTCACAGCATTAGCACAAACAGGAAGCATGGGAATTTTCCAAAGAGACCCTATTTTTATTAGTTCTCCTGCTGAGTTTTGCTGACTCAAGAGACCTTGGCCTGAATTTAAATAAGCGACTTTGGAGTAGCTGAACCAAACCTTTGCTGATCCACAATCCTTATCTTCCATCCCTTTCCCAAAGCAAAGCCTGACTCAAAATGAAACCCTCTGCCCATGGCAGTGATTCACTAAGAATCTGCTACAAATCCTGGTAGGAGGGGAAGGCTCTAGACTCGGAGTAGTGAAGAATCCCATTTACAGCTGCCAAGTTCAACATCTTTGTAGGTGACATGGACAGTGGAATTGAGTGCACCTTCAGCAAGTTCACTGACCACACCAAACAGTGTGGGGTAGTCACAGCTAGAGGGAAAGGATGTGCCATCCAGAGGGACCTGGACACACTTGAGAGGTGGCTGATGCCAACCTCATGAAGTTCAACAAAACGAAGTGCAAAGTCCTACACCTGGGCCATGGCAATCCCAGACACATCTGCAGGTTAGGTGGGGAAGTCATTGAGAGCAGCAATAGAAGAAAGATTTGGGCATGATGGTGGATGAGAAATTCCCCACGAGCTGTAGTGTGAGCTCACAGCCCAGAAAGCCAATCGAATCCTGGGCTGCATCCAAATAAGTGAGGCAGCAGGCTGAAGAAGGTGATTCTCCTCCTCTGCTCTTGTGAGACCCACCTGGAGTACTGCACACAGTTCTGGTGCCCTCAACATAAGAAGGACATGGAACTCTTGGAGCAAGTCCAGAGGAGGCCACAAAGGTGATAAGAGGACTGGAGCATCTCCCCCATGAAGACAGACTGAGGAAGCTGGGGCTGTTAAGACTGGAGAAGAGAAGGTTGTGTGGAGACCTCATAGTAGACTTCAGGTATTTGAAGGGACTGCTAGGGAGCCAGAGAGGAACTCTTGGTTAGAAACTGCAGTGATAGGACGAGGGATAATGGTTTCAAGTTGAAAGAGGAAAATTTAGATTAGATATTAGGAAGATGCTTTTTCCTGTGAGGGTGGTGAGACACTGGCACAGGTTACCCAGGGAGGCTGTGGCTGCCTCAACCCTGGCAGCGTTCAAAGCCAGGTTGGATAAAGCCTTGAGCAACCTGCTCTGGTGGAAGGTGTTCCTGCCTAGGGCAGGGGGTTGTCACTAGATGGTCTGTAAAGTCCATTCCAACCCCTGAAATTCTATGAGTCTATGAAATTGCTAGGGAATCCCTAATTATTTCCACCCATGGGGAAAGCATCTGGCCACGCATCATGTGGAGCTGTCACAAAGCATCGCATCCTTCCATCTTGATGCTGCACAGCCCCTGGGATGTCAAAACCCATCAGTCCTAAAGGGGATGTTTACTTCTAATGGTGCTGAGGTGGATATTTGTCATCCTCTTGGCATCCTCTCAGAGCAACACCAAGTCATGTCATTCCTTCTGCAGCTCAACTGGGTTTGCTCAGCCTTTGCAAGGGATGGATTTTGATGTTCTCCCCCTTGGCAGGTGCCATGAAGGCACATGGAAATGAGCTCAATCCCACCAAAATCTGTCCAAGCACCACTCTAGTGTCTAAGCACTGGGAGTTCTATTCCCAGCTGGAAATTGAGGCTTGGAGGGTTGAGGGTTGGAAGGGGTTGGTGCAGTAGGAAACAAAAGGCTTTTTGAAGAATAAGGTGAAAGGACCTTTCTGTGGCTGAAATTCTTGACACTAATTTTAACAACTATTCCAAACCCTTGAAAATTGCCACTGTGAAAAAATAAACAGGGCCCATATTCAGGTCCTGAACTAGCAC
>NW_008652194.1:42700-53041 GCF_000695815.1 Acanthisitta chloris | reverse complement strand
GCCTAACAGTACTCAGCCTTATTCCTGCCTGGAAAAGTGAAGGGAGAGAGAGGGAGAAGGGGAGAAAGGAAGAAAGTGAAGGCTACTCCAGGCTAATTGGCCTGTGGTGGGATTGGCCTGCCGACTTGGGGCTGGTTTTAAGTTACATGTAAGCAACTGAAATGGTATTTAAATAATGGCAGGGGGAGAGCTGTAGTGGAAAAGTCAACCAGTGTCTGTCTGACTTGATGTTCTGTTATTCATCAAGTCCTAGTGTGGTTTGTGTCACTCGAGCTCCTGTCAGGAGCCAAGGAGCACCCACCAGTGCAGCAACACAATCTGCCACCCAAAGGAGCTTTGCCAAACTCCCCCAGACAAGGGAATCACTTAATTTACAAGCCCTCAGTGAAACTTCTTTCTAATGAGCCCTAGATCCTACCCTGGAGAGCCCAACAGGTCCTCAGGACCAGGTTGAAATGGTCAATGGATATAGCTTGGGGGAAGTTATAGACTGCCATGAGGTCTTCCCTCAGTCTCCTCAAGGCTGAATACACCAAGTGGCCTCAGCTCCTCCTCATTTGGCTTCCATCGATTCATTTTTTATCTCATTTTTTATCACCAATGCTTCAATTTTTATTATCAATTCTTTATCTTTTCTCTGATTATCTAGTTTTTCTTGATTTTTATTGGATATAATTCCATTTTCCAAGACCAGACAACCTGCAGTATATATTCAGGAATGAAAATTATTATCACCCCTCCTACACACACAAATATGCACCCTGAGGCTTGAGACCCTACAATCCTACATTTCATTCATAGCCACAGTTCTGTCTCCTATTTCCTCCTTGCCTTTGTTTATGAAGGGTTTTCCTTCCCTGTAATCTCCTTAGTTTGGTTTGTTGTTGGGTTTTTTCTCTCTGCTACACTTCCTCTTGATTCCTCCATCATTTCCTGCCTGTATTCTCTCTTCCATCCTTCTCATTGTCTCTGCTGACAGGAGATTTCCCTCCATCTCTGTCAAGTCACACTTTGAAACCTGTTGGATAATTGGAGTTGGGTTGGTTTGGTTTTCATTGCACAGAAAACATGTCAAAATCTCCTTTTTAATTAGCTTTTATCTCCAATTGTATTTAGAACTTGCATCCAATCTGCTTTGCTGTTTATCTCCATGGGTACAATCAACTTCTTCTATTATGGACTTTCTAAGTCTGCAGAAAACTCAGGAGCATGATGTTATTTTCTGGGCAAATCAGAAGTATAAATATCAACCCAACAAAGAATCTGGAGGGGAAACACCCCAAATCCAGGTCAATCCTGAGAGCACAGCACAGGATAAGTTACAAGGAATAGTCCTCATGGACCAAACCCATGGGTCTATACAACCTCACCATGCTTCAATGTCTATGAGTGGGTAGTGAAAGGAGAACTTCAAGGGACAAAGGAATAAGGCAGAAAGGAATCCCAAACTATTTTCCTGCTAAAATCATCTTCCAGCCCAGCTGCAAGGGGTAGTGATAGGGCTGTGCTCCAAGAAGAGGTAATTTCTTTCAGTAATCATGATTGTTCCCCATCTATTTGTTCCCCATCTATTTGTTCCCTATCTACCTGTTCCTCCTGCACACAACACAGGGTGAATTCTGTTTGCTTCCTGACCTGAGTGCTGAGACAACTTTCAACAGCGTAAAACCCTCAAAGGCAAATCAAATGAAAAACCCTACCCACAGAGAATGGTTGCAAACCCAACCTGGGTGAAGGTTTTACTACCAGGGAATGAGTTTTTATGTTAGGAACACTCCAATCATTACCCAGCGGCTGCAGCACAAGGAGGAGACAAAGAGGAATCCTCATGAGACTGTTGAGACAATAGTTACTTGGCATAAATAACATCTGAGCCTGGTTGGTCCTTTGCCAAACACTGCAAGTTTGTCCTGGCAGACATGGTGTTACAGCACAAACATGATGGTGTCATGTTCTAAGCTGCCAGCTAGGAAGTCTGAGACAGCAGCTTGGAGATGTGGAAAGCAAGGGACAACCAGCCCCTTCACCACCAATGACCAGGAGGATTCCAAGTGCTGAGAGTTGGAACCAACACACAGGTGATGGGTGGAGAATAGAAAGAAGCACATAACAGGTAGAATCCTGGAGAAGAACAGCTCCAGGACTGGTTAAGATGCCAGTCTGGAAGAGATTTGAGCTCCCGATATCCATCAAGTAACAAAGACACAGATTGGAGATACCCAGAGGGAAAACCACCAAGGCTCAGCAGGGAAGGGGGAAGCAAGTGATATATGATAGGTAGATATGACTAAGTGGTGAGGCACTTGCACAGGTTGCCCAGGGAAGCTGTGGCTGCTCCATCCCTGGAAGTGTTCCAGCCCCAGGATGGGGCTTGGAGCAACCTAGGCTAGTGGAAGGTGTCCCTGCCTATGGCAGGAGTTGGAACAAGATTGTCTTTAAGGTCCTTCCAAACCAAACCATTCTATGAAATCATGGATTTTTGGTCTTTTTGTTTTCCATTTCATTCATGGAGATCTTCAACATTCTCTGTGTTGGATGATGCTGAGTGTCTTGACCTTGAGTCCAGCAGAGCAACTGAGGATAAACTCAGCCTGACTTCAAACTTGAGAGGGTTTTTAACACACAATCACCGAATCATTAAGGTTGCAGAAAACCCTCTAAGATCAAGTCCAGCACAGCCAAGGCTACCACTAACCATGTTCCCAAGTGCCACATGTACACAGCCTTTCAATCCTTCCAGGGAGGATGCCTCCACCACTGTCCTGGGTGGACTCTGCCAGTACAAGAGTTCTTACTGCAAACAATCATGATCCAGAAAGACCTGTGGGTCAGCCTAGAAAAGGGGATGGATCAGTACTGGGAAGTGCCTCGAATCCAGGCTGGATTTCAGGGAAGAAAGCACAAATGACCATATGGGTCAGTGTTGCCACATGTGGCACCATTTCTGGGGTGAGCAGCCATGTGCTGAGAGCACACTCCAGGGCACCTAAACCTCACAGCTGAGAAGTCCAAGCTCCAAAAAAAGATAAAAGGGGGGAAAACCTAAGAAGAAATATTTGGGCAACTGGAAGGAATTATTCTCTCTTCCATACCCTGAGCTCTATCCATAAATCATCCATCATTTTTTCAATGTCTAGACCAATGTTCTCATTTGCTGAAATAAAACACAAAACTTATGTGACATCACCTTTTAGCTGAAGACTTGTGCACACTTGGTTCTGTTCCTGAGCCACATTTGTTGTGCAGATATTTAGCTCAAACCTGCTATTTTATAGACTTCCTCCTGCTTGTGCATGTGTTGGAGACAGTTGTTTGGATTAGCAGGATCAAAAACTTTAACACAGCCTTTCAAGATCCTATTTTCATCTGGATTTGCACAACACACAAGAAAGAATGATGCCAAAAAGATGTTTTTTGGGAAACACAGACACTTTGTTAGGACTGTTTGGAACTGGAGCAATCCTAGGATACCCTGATTGCCATGACCTGGGTGCTTTCAGACAAGCTTGAGATAGAAAAGGAGTGGATCCAAACGCAAAGCGTTAGCTTTCAGACCACATGTGTTGTACTGGTGCCAGTGGGAAATGACAGAGAATGTACAAGGTCATGGTTTACTAAAAATATAAGAGTTTCACATGTGGTGTTAATAGAACACACAACAGGGGTCACTGGGACAATGGAAAATAATTCATTGCCAGTGTCAGGCCAAGTAAGTCACTAGGAAAGAACATTTGGAAATGTGGTGCTTATATCTTTCTCTTTCTGGTCTTTAAGATGAGCTTTTCGGGGGAGGGGAGCAAAATTACTACTAATATAAATGGATAAATTATAGATGTGATTCAGATTTCAACCGGCAGAATAAACCAGGCACATCAGCCCTGCTGAGGCTGGCACAGTTACACCAGTGTGAGGCAGCAGCATTGTGCCCTCTTCTTCCTCCCTGATGTTTAACTAGTTGGAAGCACTAAATCCCCACCAAGATGTGTTTAAACCTTGATCAGTCTCTCTGCAGCTGTTGAGGTGCCTCAGCCCCAAACCAAGTGCCAGAAAACCCCTACCCAGACACTGCCTAATGTGGGCAGTGTGTTAGGCACTGGAGGAGGTGGTGGAGTCACCATCCTTGGAGGTGTTGAAGAAAACTGCACACAGTTCTGCTGGGAAGCACTAAATCCCCACCAAGATGTGTTTAAACCTTGATCAGTCTCTCTGCAGCTGTTGAGGTGCCTCAGCCCCAAACCAAGTGCCAGAAAACCCCTACCCAGACACTGCCTAATGTGGGCAGTGTGTTAGGCACTGGAGGAGGTGGTGGAGTCACCATCCTTGGAGGTGTTGAAGAAAACTGCACACAGTTCTGCTGACATAAGGTGGGCAGTGTGTTAGGCACTGGAGGAGGTGGTGGAGTCACCATCCTTGGAGGTGTTGAAGAAAACTGCACACAGTTCTGCTGTCCCAACATAAGGACATGGAACTGTTGGAGCAAGTCCAGAGGAGTTCATGAAGTTGATAAAAGCACTTGAGCATCTTCCCTATGAGAGATCTGGTGCTGTTCAATCTGCAGAAAAGAAGGTTGTGTGGAGACCTCAGCAACCTGCCAGGATCTGAAGGGGCTCCAGGGAAGCTGCAGAGGGACTCTGTGTTAGGAGCTGCAGTGACAGAACAAGGAGTAATGGGGAGAAATTGAAAGAGGGAAACTGAGATTAGCTCTTAGGAAGAAGTTGTGCCTGTGAGGGTGATGAGACACTGGCACAGGTTGCCCAGGGAGGCTGTGGCTGCCCCAACCCTGGCAGTGTTCAGAGCCAGGTTGGATGAAGCCTTGAGCAACCTGATGTGGTGGGAGGTGTCCCTGCCTAGGGCAGGGAGGTGGGACTAGCTGCTCTCTAAGGTCCATTTCAACCCCTTAACATACTATGACAGTATGTTTCAGTGGATCCAGTGGAATGGCTCCCCTCACTTCAACAAGCATCTCACCCTATCCCCCCAGAAAGTGCTGCTATGTGTCACACACAGTATGCCTTTCAAAACTTCATTTCAAATTCTTGGCTAATGTAATCAAAATGGAGAATTAATTACAAAATAAGGATATTCTATCATATCACTCATAGTATTGCAATGAAATCTCCCTAAATAACATCCTTTATAGCCAGTCAATGTGTTGGAACAGGGCTGGATTTCCAACAGCCGACTAAGATCATCTCTTAGGAATTTAATATGAGTGTACTATGTCCTGTAAGATGTTTTATGTCAGGTTGTTAATTGTAGCAACCAGGATATGTACAATGCACATATGCATGGGAAAGATTAATTTCCCACTGGCATTTGCCAGTCAGAGTGGGGGAAAATGAGCATCATCACCAAAAAGGTTGGTGTATCCAATGGGCTGCAGGAGATAACATTTATAATGAAGCCTTTTCCAGTCAGGAGGTGACATAAACCCTTAGAGTTGTTTTTGGGAGAAGCCATGCACAGCCCCCACATTGTATTTTTCAATGCCCAGCACACATTTCCCTCTGATCCATCCTTCCAGCGCTCTGCTCAGTTTCATTGCTCCTCTGTGGCTTTTAGACTCTGTTTCTCACTGTATTATTTTAATGATCCTTTGACTGACTCAGCCTGGAAGAATCCCATAAACTTTAGGGACACTAGGGGTGATGTAGATGGGCACAAATCAGACTGAAACTTTGCTCACAATCCTTCCTGAGACTCCCAGGGGAAGACAAACAGCTTCAAGATTTGACCTACAAACTTGAGCTGAGTCCTACAAAAGCAGCCATCGAGGAAGCACCACAGATAGGTCTTGTGGTCCAGCTCACAGATGGTTTCCAACAGTTTTTCTAGCTTGAGCATGGCCCATTCTTGCTTGGAAGGCATAAAACGTCTCTGCCAGGCACTGGTGCCAGGGAGATCTGTGGAGAGCACACCGGAGACAGCAGCAGAAGAGAAACCCCAGGAGACAGGAGGGAAAGAACAGCCAGGGAAAACATGTTTTCAATCAGCTTCACTGCTCAGACAGGGCCATGCATGTTACATAAATGGCCTGAGCCAACCCAGCAATCAAAACACTTTCAGCAAGGGAGGGAAGGAAAGAAAAACAGTTTCACCTGCTGCTCTCTTTAGGCAAAAGTTGCTGACAGAGCAGTGTGAGGCACCTTGGCACAGGCAGGTAAAGGCAGAGCTGGAGCTGGTGCTGAGTGCCAACTTTATTTGGGATGCTCCTGGCCAGCCATGTGTTGCATCAGCTCTCCCAGCATTGATGCAATAGCTGCTTGGCTCCAGAGGCATATGGGGTGTGCTTCTCAGAGCCAGCAGTGTGTCAGCAGCCCCAGCTGTGGTGCCCAAGACAACTTCGTTGCATGGATTTATCTATTGGTTATAATAAGCAACTCTGGAACATCTGTTTCTGACCCTTATTCTCCCCAAAATAATTAGGGATGCCTGAGAACTGTGGTGCTTCCAGGCTAAGTCCTGGGTCTTGATGGGGAAAGGGGACCTAGAGTGGTCCTGGTGGTCTCAGGAGATATGGGGAGGGTGAGTGAGTCTCTGGCTGGATGTCATGGGCTAAAGGAGGGGACACTGCAACCATGCCCTGTCACTAGGCTCAGCCTGGTGCATTGCTTTGGGGAGGACCGTGCAATGAGCTCAGATGTGACACTGGACAAGTACACTGGGCCAGATAAGACACTGGCACAGGTTGCCCAGGGAGGCTGTGGCTGCCCCAGCCCTGGCAGTGTTCAAGTCGGGGTTGTCTAAAGCCTTGAGCAGCCTGGTGTGAAGGGAGATGTCCCTGCCCAGGGCAAGGGTGTGGCACTAGATGATCTCTAAGGTCCATTCCAAACCCATAACATTCTATGAAACTATGATAGCCAAAGTCCATGGAAGGAAGGAACTAAAAATGCTAGCAGGCAGCTCAGTCTCTCTCTCTTGAAAAGCCTGAGTGTTAGTCTCATGTTTTAATCTAATTTTGCAACTGTAAAAGTGTGGTGGAAATGAGAATCTGGCAAGCAGCACAGGCTGAGTCCCTCAGATAGGGAGCTGAGAATGTCTGCCACGATTAGACCTCTATAAATCTCAGTGTGTCTCCTAATTACTCCAACAGGAAAACATTTAATTCTGTCACCGGGACACCCTGTTTGGCACAGACACACACATACACACACACTAACCTTAACCTGGTTATCTCCCTTTGTTTTTGGACTAGTTAAATATAGCTACAGACAGATAGATCTGTCTGTGCACACAGGGAACACACTGTGTGGGAAAGTAACCTGGTGTTGAACCTGTACCACCTCCTGCCCTGGCTACAGCAAGCCACTAGGTTGGAGTTGGGTTTTACACCCTGCTTCTTCCTGGTTGGATGCAATTCGTTAATTAACTGTCATTTACTTGACATTTACTTGACCAATTTCTGCCTTATTCAGGCCTGGGTATGATTTATTTCTGAGGGATATCACTGATTTGTTGCCATTCTTCTTCTGCAGATTTATCCTGCTGAGATACAGCTTTTTTTTTTAGGGGATATTAGATGGAAATAAATCCCTAGAAGAAGGAAACAAACCCTTTTCAGCCTTGACTACAGCCTTGATCCCAATTAAACATGGTCAAAAAACAACTGGACGTGGCACTCAGCCTCCCTGGGCAACCTGTGCCAGTGTCTCACCACCCTCACAGGGAAAACTTCTTGCTGATATCTAATCTCAATTTCCTCTTCCAATTTCTTCCCATTCCTCCTTGTCCTTGTCCAGTCCCTGCAGTTCCTAATCAAGAGTCCCTCTGCAGCTTCCCTGGAGCCCCTCCAGATCCTGGCAGGTTGCTCTGAGGTCTCCACACAAACTTCTCCAGGCTGAACAGTCCCAGCTCTCTCAGCCTGTCTTTGTAGAGAAGGTGCTCCAGTCCTGTGATGAGCTTCATGGCCTCCTCTGGACTTGCTCCAACAGTTCCATGTCCTTCTGGATCTGCCGCTGGAGGATATGGTTTAGAGGTTACAGCAGTGGCAGGTTAAGGGTTGGACTCGATGATCTTAGAGGTCTCCTCCAACCTTGATGATTTTATGATTTTTATGTTAGGACACCAGAACTGTGTGCAGTACTCCAGGTGAGGTCTCACCAGAGCAGATTAGAGGGGGAGAATCACCTCCCTCACCTGCTGCCACACTCCTTGGATGCAGCCCAAGAGTCAAGAAATGACATTATGTATTGCTCCACTTGAAACAAACTCTCTCTTTATCTTTTCCTCTACAAGGTCTGCCTAGATGGAACTAGAAATGCAGCCAGTCCTGCACACTCTGAGTGCTCTTGTACCTCTCAGGGAAAGGATGAAGCAACATCAACCACTTTTATCCCATTAGTAGATGTGAAGAAGCTGAAAACTGGCCTTGACAAAAATGAAGTTGAGCAAAGCACAAAGCTTGGCCACAGCCAACGTGGCAGCAGTGCAAATGCCTGGAAAGATGTGGAGATTTAGTGCTCTGACTCACAGGCAGCGGAGATTAAACTCAGCCTTCCCACAGCTTCCTGCTCTGTCTCCCTCCTCCACAGCATGGACACTTCAGCTACTAGCACAAACCTTAAGCAAAGGCACCTGCCCCTCTGTGATTTCTACTTCTTGACCCATTTTTGCATGTGGGGAAAACTGAGGTATGGAGATGCTTTGCCCAAAATCTTTAGGCCTTACTGGTCAAAGCTGTATTTCTACAGCATCATTTAGGTATCTACTGAGAACCTGCACAGAAATGGAAGCAACTCATAGAAGTATCTCAGTATGAAGTTAGAAATCAGGTTGTAGGGATTGGTCTTTTCCATGCTTTGCTCCCATAACTCATGTCTCATGCTATGAGAGTGGACATCAGACAGCATGTAAGTGTCAATATGAAGAAAATATTATTAGTAGGAAAGGAATAATTTCTTGTCCATTTTCTTAGCCCAGAAGCTGATGAGAAGTCAAGGTCCCACCTCACTCCCATCACCAGCAATTGGGTATGTGCCCAAGTTCCAAGACACCTTTTTTTGGACTTGATGTTGTTGAAGGTCTTCTCATAGAATCATAGCATATCCTGAGTTGGAATGCATCCACAAGGATCATCAGTCCAAGCCCTGGCCCTGAGCAGGAGAACCTCAAGAATCCCACCATGTGCCTGAGAGTATTGTACAAAAGCTTCTTGAGCTCTGTCAGCCTTGGGGCTGTGACCACTACCCTGGGGAGTTGTTCCAGTGCCCAAACATCCTCTGGGGGAAGAACCTTTTCCCAATATCGAACCTAAACCTCCCTTGACACAACTTCAGACCATTCCCTTGGGTCCTGTCACTGATTGCCAGAGAGAAGAGGTGAGACTACTCCTGCTCCTCCACTGCCCCTCGTGAGGAAGCTGTAGACTGCTATCAGTTCTCCCCTCAGTCTCCTCCAGGCTGAATAAGCCAAGTGATCTCAGCTGCAGCTTGTATGACCCTTCACCATCTTCCCTGCCTCCTTTGGATGCTGTCTAATAGCTTTAGACCTTTCTTAGATTGTGGTGCCCAAAACTGGACCCAGTACTTGAGCTGAGGCTGCATCAGTTCAGACAAGAGAGGGTCATTCACCTCCCTCAACTAGCTGGTGATGCTGTGCCTGATGAACCCCAGGACATGATTAGCCCTCCTGGCTGCCAAGGCACATAGACAAGGTTTGGGAGGGAAGGGGTGGCACAAGAAAGATGTGCATACATGTAGAAACTCCTTGAAAGGAATGTTAGACATCATTAGATGTCTGAAGAAGGAGAACCTCAAGCTCACATGTCCTGTAGACATGAGAGGAATGGGCACAGCAGGTCCTGCTGAGGGATGTTTAAAGATACCTTGTGTTTGAAGGAAGGTTGGCTGATAGCAGTGGGTAGTGAAGGGCCAGTGCAAGACCTCTGATTAGAGGGAGAATGATAAATGTAAACCACACACAGTCTGGACACAGTTATTCAACCTTAATGATTTTATGGCAATGATTAGCTACCACATCTAGATTTAGTTATTGCAGCTGAAGGTCTCAGACTGATAATTGCAGTCTCAATTCACAGCCAAGAGCTTCAATGTGAGTTGAAATCAATGGTGAGCAACATCAACACAACATGGCCCTTCCATGGGAGCCATGGGATGGCAGGGACCTGGACACAGTTATTCAACCTTAATGATTTTATGGCAATGATTAGCTACCACATCTAGATTTAGTTATTGCAGCTGAAGGTCTCAGACTGATAATTGCAGTCTCAATTCACAGCCAAGAGCTTCAATGTGAGTTGAAATCAATGGTGAGCAACATCAACACAACATGGCCCTTCCATGGGAGCCATGGGATGGCAGGGACAGCTGGGAATCCTCATAA